>NC_052473.1:5117700-5261572 GCF_009730915.1 Dioscorea cayenensis subsp. rotundata
TCATGGGCTGAATTAGAGGAACACCGAGCTGCTAGCAACTCTACTATATAACTCTTGGAGATGTAGAAACTCGTGATTCTCTAGCATGATTATCTATCAACTAGGAAGCTACTTAAAATAAACAATACTACAAAGGATGACAATTGTAAAGATTTAGGAAGAATGCTTTCCTCAAATGATTCGACTTCACCGTGTATTCCTTCACTTGGTTTATTGAGAACAAGCAATTTAATTTAAGTCCGATAGGGCTGTGCTTAAAAATTAGATTTCCGCATTTGGTCATCCAAAAATTCCAAATAATAGTATACAATAACATATGCAATCTAAAAACCTTTGGGAGAATTAACATTGCTCAAGCCACATCCGGGCGCATGATGATATCTGCGGAAAGAATAGATGACATGTAATCTCTCGCACACCTCCAAACGTGCATTGGAGCAATGACTAGAGATGATCAATGTTTTCTTTTCTCAGAAACCACACATAGCACAAATAGGATTAGAAATCGAGTTTATAGAGTTAAGAAATTTAAGGGTTTGAATCCTCCCATGAAGAGCCAAACCAGTGTGAAGAATTTAGCTCTAGGAGTCGCATCTGAGGTTCCAAAGAGCTTTTCCGACTAGCCCAGGAAACCTTAGTGTTTGCATACTGTTAAAAATAATGATACACCTCATTCACTATATTTTGACTCATAGAACCCTGCCTTCAAACCCAAGAATTGGTGAAAAGTGCTACGATCAATGCAACTCTAAACTAAGATTAGGAGGATTAAAGTAAGCACTCAATTAGGAAATGATGAATGCTTGGGAAATTCCAATTACCATTAATCATGAAGTCATTCAACAGTGAGATCTTCTATAAGGATATTCATTTTCACAAAAGTTGGCTTGAACTGAATAAGAATTTCAAAGAACACTGGATCTTCAAGAACAGAGGTGCAGATAGGGTTGACAGTGTTGAGCCAAAAAATTGATTTAGTAGTCTCCAAGTTTTTAGACATAGATCTAAAGAACCAAGAGCATTTTGGAGGGATTTTAGAGCACCAGGGATGGAACTGGCCATACTTGAGATTCAGGATCACCACCCAAAGAGCCTCATCTCTCAAGTAAGGAATTTTAAAATTTGTTTTTAATGAAATAAGCAGAAATGCTAAAGTGCCTTATATTCCTAATAGCTAATCCCCCTTCAAGTTTGTTAAGCATAATTTTGATCCAAGAGATAAGCGGAAGGCCACTATGATTGCCATCTCTGTGCCAAAGGAAATTCCTAACTAATTTGGAAAGTTGGTCTAGGATGGAGTCTAGCATATGATAGACAGCCAAAGTATAAGAAGGTATGGTTAACAGTGCATTATTAATCAAAATAATCTTGATAGCGTTAGAGATATGCATCTTTTTTCCAAAAAGAAATGAGATTATGGAATCTAGAAACCATTTGGGCGAAATGGGAAGAAAGAAGCTTAGTTGGGGAAATAGCAATGCCTAGATATGTGCAAGGGAAAGAACCAATATTGAAATCTAGGATATTGCTAATACCTTTAACCAACTTGTGATTGATCCAATTAGGGAAGAAAATGGTAGACTTGGTATGACTGGGAATCTGACCAGTAAGTTTAGAATAAAGAGAGATGCAAAACTTGACATTTCTAGCAACAGGTCTGGAAGCTTTAGTTTTAAGAACAAGGTCATCGGCATACATTAAATGATTAAAATTGTTAACCAATCTAGAATCAAAACTGGGAATCATGGCCAAAGAAAGAGCATGGTTAAGAATTGAAGTAAGATTTTGAGACACAATAATAAAGAGATAGGAAAAAAAAAGGGTTACCTTGTCTGATCCCTCCTGAAGTTTTAATGAAAATACTAGGCTGTCCATTAATTAAAAAGGCACAAGAAGGGATAGAGATGCAGGATTGAATCCAAGAAAGCCATTTAGTAGGAAAATCCATCTTGGCCAAAGTTGTAAAAATAACCTTCCAGCTTATGGTATCATACGCCTTCTCAATATCAGTTTTTAGAATCATCCTCAGGGGAAAGCTATAATCCTTATCTAAGATGTGAACTGCTTCTTAAAAAGTAATAATATTATCAGCTGAAGATCTTCCTTTAATAAACCTAGACTGCTCATGCCCAATAATCTTGGGGAGCACAATATTCTTAAGTCTATTAGCAAGGATTTTTGCAATGATTTTATAAGAGACATTGCACAAGGAAATGTGACGGTAATCAATAACAAATTTGGGGGTCTCTTTTTTAGGGATCAAAGCGATATGAGTAAAACTCCAATAATTCGGCATAAAAAAGATGGCTTTACAGAGAGCATCCTGAATATCATTCCAGAAAAATTTAAAAATTCAACATTAAAGCCGTTGGGACCTGGACTCTTTTTAGGGGTTAAAGACATAAGGGTTCTATAGATTTCACCTTTGGAGACCTTCTGAGTAAGAAGATACTTATCCTCCAAAGAAATGAAAGAAAGGTTAGGCGGGAGAGACGTGACTAAATCAGGGAACATGGTAGGATTAGGTTTAGACCAGAGAGAGCTATAAAAATTAATGAAAGCCTGTTCAATACCCTCCCTACTAGTCTGGACAATCCCATGCTAGTTAATAACTTGGAAGATGGAGTTTTTATGCCTGTTAAGACGAGTATTAGTATGAAAAAAATGGTATTAAGATCGCCATTTAGGACCTACAACAATCTGGCTCGCTGACCCCAATGAATATTATCTTGTCTAAGAAGAGCAGAATACCTATTGGAAATACTCCTACGAATAGAGAGAAGACGATAAGCATTATCTATAGATAGACTAGGAGATTGAATCTAGATATCAATATCAGAAATTTGGCACTCCGCTAACTTGATGTCTTTGTCCAGAGAATTCATGCCAAATTTCCTCCAATTGAGGAGATTCTTCCTAACTCTACTAAGCAAATGTGAGAAAGCGTGCATGTGGGAAGAATGAGGTTTGAATCCCAGTCTAATTTGACAACACTATGACACTGAGGGTATTCCAGCCAATAGTTCTCAAATCCAAAAAGCTTAGCCCTAGGAGGAGTCTGAGACCTGGCAGTAATGAGAAGAGGTGAGTGATCAGAGCAAATTTTGGAAAGATGGGTGACAAAATAAGAGTTAAAGCAATGCAAGAAACTAGAGTTATTAACCTCAAGAAGGAAGTTGCAAGCAATAAAATTATTAAAAAGCATAGATTTTTGAGAATAATGTCTAAAAATACCGCCTTTATGCTCCAACTGAGAATGGATCCCATTAAAGTCTCCAATAATGCACCAAGGTAAATTAAGAAAAGAGAGACGAGAGAATTCCCTCCACTGACTCTGTTGATTTCTAATTGATTGGCCATTATAGATAATAGACAGAATCCAAAATTAAGGGAGAGTAGAGGAAATTACCAAATGAACCGAAAACCAAGAAGCAGCAATGGGAGTGATTAGGCCAACGGAGCTCTTCCAAAGGACGGTAATTCCACCTAAAAATCCAAGAGAAGGGAGGGCCACCCAGTTCCCGGAACACTTTAATTTAGAGCAAAAGTTTTTGGCACGATCTTCATCAGCACGGGTCTCGATCAGGTAGACAATCACAAGATTGTTTACTTTGATTAGATCATGAATACGAGTCAACTTATTAACATTAGTGAGCCCTCTGCAATTCCAATAGATCATATTGAAACTAGTCGATCATGAGAGACATCATAATTAAAATAAATAAAAGTTATGAAAGTTTTAAACATCATCAAAGAAAAGAGAACTAAGAATCTGAAGCATCTTCCTCTAATCTCCCTTTTTATGAGCAGTAACAACCAAGCCACACGCTCTTACGTGGTTGATGCAAGGATTGAGTTGCAAGTTTGTACTCACAACCAAGAACCTTTGGTCACCATTGCATCAATGCCATTGGACCAAAGGCCCTTCGGTATGTTGCCTTTCATCTAATATATTTATTAATTAATATGCATACAAACTATATATGAGCTTCATATATATATATATGCATATAATTAATAAAGAGAGAAGAAAGGGATGCATGATTTTAAGTTAGTTACTTTCTCAAACACACTCCGTAGGCCACATGCATGCATATAAAAGAAAATATATTAATAAAAGAAGAAGAAGAGAATTACCATTTATCTCTACCAAAGTTCTAGCATGAGTCATGTCTGAATAAATGAGGACTAGCTAGAAGAGCTATTGAGATACCACTGAGCAAGAGAAAAGACTTTGAAGATGATGAAGCCATGATATATAAAAGATGAAGAAGCAATGTGGATACAATGCTGTATTTATAAGCCTCATAAATCATCTATATAATGTCGAAAAACATTAATTAATTAATGCTTGTTGGACCAATATTACCTCCTCGAGACTTGACTACAAAGTGTCCTATTAAGCCTTTTTCCTTTTTTTTCTTTTTTCTTTTTGAAAAATAGTTTATATGCATACTATTCTTTGGGAGGACTTTGTCTTCTTTTTCCTTTTTTTTTTTGAAGTGTATATGTAATTATATGTTGATCTATTTATATAATCATTTTAAAGTATAAATGATAATTTACTAAGAAGACATATATATATATATATATATATAACCTTGATATCTAAATACATTATTTTTATTTTTTAGTTCTTAAATGAAATGATTTTTTTCTGTGTTTTTTAATTAAAACCCAAACTAAATATACTATACAGAAATTAAGCCAAAAATATGGTTATACTTTTTCATAAGTTGCTGGTTGATCATGATAGATATAGAAAAAGGGAATACTCCAAAGTTGCCCCAAGGGGACTTGGTCTTGCCTTTGTGGAGACATTGCTCTGCCTTTGGGTTGATGTATTTGTGAAGCTAATTTGTTGGTGTTTGGTGAAGGTTATTAAAATTTGGATTGAGCTGATTAAAATTTTATTTTGGAAAATCTTAGTAATGTGAAAGATTACCAATCAACATAAATATTTTAATATTTGTTAGTTCTAGAAGAGTAGTTGTGTCTAAAGTAAACCTTCAATCTTACAAAACATTAAAACACACACAAACAATTATACAAGAGAAAGAAAACACATAAGTTGGTTATTCAGTTTGGTACAGCCTTACTTACATCTAGGGGGCCAAACTATTAAATAATAATAATTAATTTCAATAATTAATTATAATAAATTAAAATAAATAATAATTAACATAAATCGAGTAATTTAACTATTAAATAATAATAATTAAACTAAATAATAATTAATAATAATAATTTAATATACATATTTTATTAGATAATTCAAGCGAAATGATAATTTTACTCTAATGTAGATTTAATTAAACAAATACTTAATAAAAATATTTAATTATGATAATTAAAGTAAAATGATAATTTTATCTTTATAAATATTTAATTAAATATTGTTACTTAAATTAAAAATATTAAAATAAATTTTATATAATTTTTAAATCATTCTCATTTTTTATTCTTATTCTTATTTCTATTCTTATTCTTATTCCCTCATCCAAATCAAGCCTCCGACAGTGTATAAGCTAGTGTTTGACAAGCATCTCTTTTTGTTCCAGATTGTTCCAGTTTTTAGATTATTATCAAGCCTCCGACAGTGTATAAGAATAGTTGACTCTCCCGCTCTTCTTGCAGTAGGCCCCGAGCTTATCGGACGGTGTTTTCTTTTGATTAGATTATTATCTTCCTCTTTGTTCCAGTTTTTATATTTTTTTGCGTTTGCTAGTGGCGTGGCGTTCTTGGTGGATGATGCTCTCACGTTACTGTGTACTAAAGTCGCGCACGTTGCTTGTACCATCACCAATCATTCCCTCCACGTGTCCCCCATTAAATCCAGCATCTTCATTACTCTCATCAACATCCACCATTAATTTGTAAGGAAGCATAACACATGACTATGATAGAAATTGAAAATTGCTGATGCTTCTCATAAAATAATTAGGTGGATTTATTTAATAAACTAAATAAAACTAGTTTGTTTTTCTGTGTTTTGCATAAATATATATATATATATATATATATATCATTTTAGATGATGCTTGTATGATGGCTTAAGGGTAGCGTATAGCTTAGCTTAAATCAAGCAACGAGATTACCGTTTTATATATTTGATTCATAATTTTTTTAAGTACTTTTTCATTAAGGAATAAATCATTCCGAGCACGAAATATTGAGAATATTTGTATATGCATATGCATATAAAAATATTTATGTATATACACTCTCAAATGGAAGATTAATACAATCTACAACAACAATAATACTAATAACAACAACAATAAGTAGTTGTCTCATTAGTTTTGATTATTTGGGGCAGTTGAATGAATCTTTCTTTATCAAATTGTTCAATGGGGGGCCAAAAGACTAGATAAACTAAGTTATGTGATATCATTATATAAAATTTATGCTAAACATTTTTTAGCTAAGTTTGCCCTTTTTTTTTCTTCTACAATCTTTTACTTGGAGAGCTTCCATCTTTCTTATGAGACATTTACAGGTAGTCTAACTAAAGACATGCCTATATCTTGACTCTCTTTAATTGATATTTAGTCATCAATTTTATCCATTTAATTTTAGATAGCAAGGTTGGTTTGATTTTTTGTTCTCCTGCTACTTCTTTAATTTTTCGAGCCAATAGAAAGTATATTAAAGGATATATAAAAATTTATTTTGATAACTCATTTAATTTGTTTGTAGTGGCTTCTTTCTTGCGCAATGATTAAGATGGAATTAGTCAGTGATTAATTAAAATTAATAGTTAAGAGTTAATTAGGAGTTTACTAATGAATAGTCAATTAATAATAAAAAGGTACTTAAATTGATCATAAACCCTCATTGAACGATCGGTCTTTTTAATATAACAGCTAATCTTTTTATAATCAAAGCAATACTTTTTGTAAGAGCAAATATATATATATATATATATATATATATATATATATATATATATTATTGTGGTGAGCTCAGTTAAATCTTACAATGTGGTGCAAGTTTCTCTGTGTTCATATGCATATTTCCTTAGCTAACGCTCAAAGAGATTACATAAAATCAAATTTAATTCGCACCACTAACTCATATATAATTATTTATTAACCATTACTGAAAGTCTGAAAGATAAAGTAGATGAGATGAACATATATATAGTTCTTGAACTTTTCATTATTCTTACAAGTGTGTGCCTTTAAATTAAAAGTGAAATGTTTTATTATTAGATGATTACCTAATCTAATGTCCTTAATTAATATTCCTCTGTTTCACATTGATTTATATGTATAAATTAATCTCTAATTTAATTAATTAATTATGTTGACTTCTGTTTTGCTCTTAATATAATTTAAAGAGTACTACTCACCACAGCTAATATTTGGATTTAAAACCTTTGCCGAATTGCTAATCTAAAGAGTACTAATCACAAATCACAATTTGTCTTGCGTGCATTTTTGTTAAGGTTGTGTTTCACACGAAACAATTGTAGTCCACACAACATGGTGTGCGACTTAGTTTCACGTCTATCCACACAAATGAAGAGATAGTTTAATTGGTGCCGACTAATTAAGAACTTATCCATATAACAAAGTCTAATAGTCTTTGCTCTCTTACTCAAGTCATCTTCATCAATTCTTAATATTATTAAATAAAAAGTGCAAGATTCCAATGAAAAATGTGAACAACATGAGATCACATCAGAGTGATGAAAGTGATGATTTCATATATGCTGATATCACTACTAGTGATCCCATCAAATTTGGACACATTTTCGTTACTTGGTCTATAAATAGGCATGAAGAAACTCCAAACATTGCACACCATCAAGCAAAATCAAGTCACAAGAAATCAATCATTGAATATATTCATGATGAAGGTTGAAGAAGCTCTTCACATGGTTGGTGGTGCTGGAGACACAAGCTATGCCTCAAACTCAAGACTTCAAGTACTAATTAATTACAGTATTAATGTTTTTGATTTCATTAATTTCATGCCATTATTCATGCACATGCATGATTAATTTTATTTGTTTATTCAACAGGAGAAAGCCATAAGAAAAACAAAGGACATAGTGGAGAAAGCTTTGAAGAACATCAATGGAGAAGTTGTGTCAAAGAGCTTGGTTGTGGCTGACTTGGGGTGTTCTTCAGGGCCGAATGCATTCCTTGTGATATCTCAGATAATTAGTGCAGTAATGGAGGCCGGATATCAAAAGGCAAAGGAGATAGTGTTTTTGCTGAATGATTTGCCAGGCAATGACTTCAATACAATATTCAGATCACTGTCTTTGTATGAGAAGAAGGTTAAAGAAGAGAATGGGGATCAAGTGTTGCCTTATTTTGTTGCTGGTGTTCCTGGTTCCTTTTATGGAAGACTCTTTCCTTGCAATAGTCTTCATTTTGCTCACTCTTCTTATAGTCTCATGTGGCTCTCTCAGGTGTGTGTGTATATATATATAGCTAGTATTATATTTGTTAAATTATTAGATTAATTAATTATATATTAATGTGCATGCAGGTTCCTGTAGGAATTGATCATCAGAATGGTGGAGTTAATATTAACAAAGGGAACATATACATCTCAAGAACAAGTCCTCCAATTGTATCAAGGTTATATTTAGAGCAATTCAAGAGAGATTTCTCAAGCTTCCTCAAGCTTCGTTCTCAAGAGCTTGTCAATGGAGGACAAATGGTTTTGTCCTTTTTGGGCAGGAAAAGTTCAGATCCATCCAAAGCTGAAGTTTGCCATCTTTGGGGTTTGGTAGCAGATGCACTAAACTCCATGGTTCAAGAGGTATATATATATATATATATAAATATGTCAATTGTCATTCCAATTGATGATTTGATTTAATTTAATTTAATTTAATTTAATTTAATTTGGATGAGTTGAACTTAGGGAGTGTTGGAAGAAGAGAAGGTGAACACATTCAACATGCCATTTTATGCAGCATCAAAAGAAGAAGTGCAACAAGTGATACAAAGTGAAGGATCATTCTACATTGAACAAATGCAAATACTTGAGTCAAACTGGGACCCATTTGATGACTCAGATGATGATCAAGCCTTTGATAATGTGAAGAGTGGACACAATGTGGCCAAGTGTATAAGAGCAGTGTTAGAACCATTACTTGTTGGCCACTTTGGAAAACAAGCCATTGTTGATCAAGTGTTTGCAAGGTATGCTCATAATGTGGCCATGCATCTCCTCAAAGAGAAAACCAAGCACATTGTCTTCATCTTGGCTTTGAAGACAAAAGATCTCAACCTTTAATCAAGCACATCCATTAGTGCCATAATTATCATTATAAATAAATAGCTTATTGTAGTAATATATAATAGAAGCTTTGCTTGTTTGTACTGTGTCATGAGGTAATTCCTAATGTTTTAGAACTTGCCCGGTTCAACTGGACCCGGCTAGGTTATTGGGTTTGGTTTTATAAAAACCTAAGTAGGGAATTGACTTGACTAAGTACCCAATGAACCAGTCTAACCAAGTCAACCCTACTGTATGTTTATAGAAAGAGGACTTAAAAATTTGTTTTGCATTATCTTTTTATTTACTATATTAATTATATTATTATTCACTATTATAACATGATTGTTATGATTTTTTACTTTGGATATTAAGTTAATATTTATAAATTATAAAAACAATTATTTTTATTGATATTTTTATTGATTTTTTAATAATTTATAATATATTTATATATATTTATATATAATTATATATATAAATATATATAACTATATATTTATATATAAATATAAATATAAATATAATTCTATGATCTGAACAGAATTTACAACAGATGCATGATCTGAACACAAAACAATTCTCTAGTTGCCCACACACGGACCCCACAACATGTTATTGTCGAAATCCTAATGATCATCCCACCACATCAGGCTTTCTCATCCCCTATAGTAAGTTAGTAACCACTCCACAACCCTTATCTAATCTGATTGTGAGTTTACTTCAACTGACCTTTACTTCTCTAGTACTAGCTCCCGGTATATTGATGGGGAGTTTTGTGCATTTCTCCTTTCAAACCGTAACACCCGGCTTCTATCCTCCCGTGCGAGACCTCCGCCGTGCCGCCACCCGCCGCGTCATCGCGCTTCAGGAAGTCTTTGACACTATCGTTTCCTCCCCCGCCGCCGTCAGATCTGATGGGTTCCCACCGAGTTGGGATGAGCTCGTCGCTGAGATCTCGAGAGACGACGACGACAACGATGAGGAGATCATGGTTCCGGCAAAGAAGGGATTTGAGTGTTTCGAGAGGTTGGTTTCTATTTTAGGTTTGAGTGTTAACTAATTTGTGGGGTTTTCAAGGTGATCTTTGTGGAAAGGTTGTTACACTTTATAATACTAATTATTATCAGGGTTGTAACTGCAAACATCTATATAAAAATCAGTCAGGCACACGTCGTATGATAAGAGAAATTCATACCCCAATTCATTTACTTGATCAAAAAATCTTTAAGCATTTGTGTATTTTTAAAAAATCTTTCATTTTTATGATAGTTTATTTTTCAGTTTTTTGCATGAATGCTTTCATTTTTGAATTGAAGTTCTTCAATAATATTTCTCAACCACCCTACTTGAGAGGCACATGTTGTTGCTGCTACAAATTCAACCTCAGTAGTTGAAGGAATACCAATATGTTGCTTCTTTGATGACCATGAGACAGCTCCAAAACCCATCATAAATACATAACCAGATGCGCTTTTCTGATCATCTAAATCTCCTGCATAATTAGTATATGTAAATCCAATTAGTTCTGATATCTCTCTTTTTTTGTACAATATTCCATAATCTGTTGTTCCTTGTAAGTATCGCAAAATTCGTTTTGCGGCCATGAGATGCACTTGTTTTGGATTTTCCATGAATCTACTAATGAGACTTACACCAAACATAATGTCGAGCCTTGTTGCAGTTAAATACATCAAACTTCCAACAATTTGCTTGTAAAAAGTGTTGTTAACCATGTTTCCTTCTGAATTTTTAACAAGCTTCAAACCCGTCTCAACAGGAGTATAAACTGGATTACAATCTTGCATTTGAAACCTGGTCAGGATATTATGCACATATCTTTTTTGAGAAATAAAAATACCTGAAGAAGATTAGATAACTTCTATACCCAGAAAGTAATGCATTAAACCAAGGTCAGACATATCAAATTCAATCAATATGGAAGTCTTAAACTGCTCAATTACCACTTTGTCGTTGCGGTGTAGATTAAGTCATCCACATATAAGCATACTATAAGTACCTTTCCTTTAGCTTCAAATTTCATAAAAACTGTATGTTCATAGTGGCACTTCTGAAATCCTTTCTTTAAAAAAAAAGCTTCTATGCGACTATACCATGCCCGTGGAGCTTGCTTTAATCCATAGAGAGCTTTTTTCAATTTATACACTTTATGCTCATCCCCTGCTTTAATATAACCCAAAGGTTGATTTACAAATATCTGCTCTTCTAATTCTCCATGTAGAAAAGCCGATTTTACATCTAGCTGAAATATTGACCATGAATTTTGAGCCGCCAATGCAACCACAAGCCTAATAGTGTCAAGCCTTGCGACTGGAGCAAAGACCTCTTTATAATCTATACCAAAGTCTTGCTTATAACCTTTTGCAACCAATCGTGCCTTATACTTGTCAATCTCACCTTTCTCGTTTAATTTTGTTTTGTATACCCACTTTAAACCAATTGTTTTTTGCCCTTTGGGAAGTTCAGTCAATTCCCATGTTTTATTTTTTTCAATGGATGCAATTTCATTATCCATAGTTTTTTCCACTTTGAATGTTGGATAACTTCTTCAAAAGATAAAGGATCACAATATGAAAATAAAGCAAAGTGAGTAGCAAGGTCTTCAGATTGGTTGAAATCTGTTACTTCATAATTTGCCATCCAAGCCGGCCTTTTTTGGACACGAGTAATAGGGGATTTAGTTAATGTCTCTGCTGCTGTTTGTGAAAGTTTAGTAGTAATTGAGGCTTCATTAGTTTAAATTTCTTGATATTGGACCTGCTCTCCTTCTTCTTCAGCTTCATCACTAATTATAATTGAAGTAGGCTGCTGTTCACTCCAATTCCAAGTGCTCTTCTCATCAAAAATAACATCCCTACTCACCACAATTTTCTTTGTTAATGGATCATACAATTTAAAAGCTTTGAATATTTCACTAATCCCAAGAAAAACACACTTTTGCCCCTTATCATCAAGCTTCTTTCTTTACTCATCTGGAATATGTGCATATGCAATACAACCAAAAATTCTGAAATGATCTACTGCTAGTCTTCTTCCACTCCATGCTTCTTCTGGTGTTTTGTTTTGAACAACAAAAGTAGGACTTCTATTCAAGATATGAATGCTCCAATTCACTGCTTCTGGCCAAAAATTCTTCGGAATTCTGCCCTTTGTTAACAAGGTTCGCACCATATTGAGGATGGTTCGATTTTTTCTTTTTGATACACCATTCTGTTATGTGGAATAGGAAGCTGTGAGCTCTTTTCGGATGCCATGATAATTACAAAAACTTTCAATGTCTTTTGTGCAGTACTCTCCTTCACGATCAGTGCGAATTGTTTTAATAGGCTTCCTGGTTTCACTTTGAACATATACCTTGAAGCTTTTAAATACACTAAAAGCTTATGATTTCTCCTATAAAAAATAAAACCAAGTTTTCCGAGAATAATCATCAGTGAAAGTAATAAAAAATCTTTTACCTCCATTAGAAGTAGGATTTATTGGTCCACAAATATCAGAGTGAACAAGTTCTAAAACATCTTTTGCTCTCCAAGACTTTCCTTGAGAGAAAGGAGTACGATGTTGTTTGCCAACAACACACTCTTCACAAACTTGGGAGGGAATAGTGATTTTAGGAAGCCCTATCACCATATCCTTTTCTTGGAGTGTTTTCAATCCACCAAAGCTCAAGTGACCATACCGATAATGCCATAGCCATGAAGGGTCTTTTGTTTTAGCTATCAAACAAAATTGAGCACATTCAATCTTTATAGGAAACAACCTATTTGAACTCATTGACATAATCACAAGTACTCTTTTGAATAGTAATTATATATCCCTTTTCTTGTAACTGACAGTTAGGAACATAAAAACATTAGAAATTTTTTCTTCAAAACCATTCTTGGTTTTTATATTAATATCACCCTTTCCCATCACATTCACCGTAGAGAAATTTCCAAAACTAACAGTATAGTGAAAATCTTCATTTAAGTAAGAAAAGAAGGACTTACTTCCACACATATGGTTTCTACAACCAGTGTCCACAAATCAAATATCTGACTTGTGAGATTCCTGACTATTTTGAATTGCCATTAGCAAAGTCTCCGCTTCTTTATTTTCTGCAAAATTTGACTTTTCTTCTTTGTCTTTGTCATTAGGTAGCTTGGTATAACATTCAGAACGGTAATGACCAAATCGATGACATCTAAAACACTCAATTTTAGATTTATCAAATTGTTGACCTCGTCCTCTTCCTTTACTTTGTAGATAAGAATCATCAATATTTCTGTTGCCACTTCTGTAGCCTCTATTTGCTCTTCCTCTTCCTCTACTTCCACCTCGACCTCTACCTCGTAATATTGAGAAGTTGTTGGTTGTAGAGGCCTTCAAAGCTTGCTCCACAGCAATAAAATTACGGTTGATCTTCTGTTCATGAACTAATAAAGAGCTTTGAAGTTCATCAATTGAGAGTGCATCTATGTCCTTTGATTTTTCAATTGAGCAAACTATGTAGTCAAATTTTGTTGTCAAAGATCGCAATATCTTTTCAACAATAGTGACATCATCCATCTTCTCCCCATGAAACCTCATATTATTGGCCAATCTCATGGTTCTTGCAAAATAATTGTTAATAGATTCTCCATCCTTCATCTGTAGATTTTCAAAATCCCTTCTCAAGGCTTGAAGTTGTGCACGCTTCACCCTTGATGAGCCTTGATATTTTTTCTTCATCGAATCCCATATATCTTTGGTGGTTTCTTTGCAAAGAATCGTCTCCAAAATAGATCGATCAATGGTCTGAAATAAGTAATTCTTCGCCTTCAAGTCTTTCAACTTTGATGCCTCAAGTTCCTTCCGCTGTGCTTCTGTAGGTACTACTCCATCATCCGGTTTTGCCACTCCGAATTCAACAATATTCCAATACTCCTTGGATTTTAAGAAATTTTCCATCAACATGCTCCAATGATCGTAGTGACTATCAAAACGTGGAATAGATGGTTGCACAAAGTTGTCTGCAGACATTGTGAATTTCTTCACTACAAAAAAAAAACTCTCCTTTTTGTTGAAAAGTTGGGCTCTTGATACCACTGATAACTTAAAAGAAGAGATGAAGAAAACTGCACACATTATTCATAATCATTGAATCCTTTATAAAGGCAAAATTCTAAAAAGATAATCTCTACTAATTTGAGTTTTAATCAACACACAATTAACTTAAATATTTAAATCAAAGATATCCTAACCAAACTAAAATAAACATCATTATCTTAACAGATAAGTAGCTGACGATGATCAAAATGCTCCTTTGATTTTTTAAACAATAACACATAATATTGAATGTAAAACTAAAATATTAAACATCAAAAACAAATATTAAACGAAAAGGTACTTATATAGTTACAGGTAAACATGCAATTTTAAATGAAAAATATACTTAATAAACATGAAGTATATTTTTCTAAGCAGGACAAAATTGGATTTTATAGATAAAATAAACTTGACAGAGTGAGCTGCAAGGACTAAAAAAAGAGTAAACTAAAAAGGGAGGGACTGCAGAGGATATTGAAATGTCAAAGGAACTGCCGAAAATATTTGAAAAATTGCAAGGACTAATAAATAATTTTTTCTAATCATAATTATAATTAAAAATTATATAATAAAAACCCGGGGAAAATGGTACTTTCAGTGCTCTGCGGAAGTATTATTTTATTTTAGTTATTTTATCTTATTTATAAATAAAACGTGTGTATAACAATTACTGTAATTTAACTACTTTTTAGATAATTTTTTTTGTACCATGTAACTATAAAAGAAAGAAAATATTAGTTTTTTATATGAAATCGGAGACCCACATGGAATAAAGTTTTGAGTTCTCATCATTTTACATTTTGCACTATGTTATCACAGGATTATTAGTGGTTTTTCAATGAACTTTCAATTTAAACTTTAAATTATTTAATATTTGAAGTTTAATACCAGTGTTCACAATTTAAGCATTTAATGATTGAACCCTCTACAATTTTTGTAATTTAATTTCTCAATTAAATAAACTATTGTTCTTCTTGAAACATTTAATTTATAACAAAATATATTTTAAAAAGATCAAACTTTTATTCAATTAATCATATTTATTCATATTATATATCAATTTAAGATATATACTATCAATATTAAGGTATTTATTTATGAGCGGATTTGTTTTTAATGAAGTGGATACACCATAACCAAAATAAAATAAGAAACAAGTATAAATATATAAATTAATTTTAACCATTAGTAATAATTAAGATGTTAAATTAATGAGAAAAATATGAAAGAAACGCTAAAACCACCCAAATGACAAGTGGCATGAGTCAAATTGGAGTTGGCTAATCAATATAAACCGTGTTTGATTTTAGAGACATTGAAGCTTCTAGTCTATCTCTCTTCAAGCACCAAACTATAGACAGCTAAAATATGACATAAGATTAATATGGGATATATATATACATAGCAAGTCCAAATGTTTAATTAAAATAATTTTATATTCTAAATACTAGAGAGCAGTTCAAGAATAAATCATCTACCATTTCTATAACTCCACAAAATAGGACACATGCCATGTAAAAAAACCATTGCAACCACTCTGAATGAGATTGTCTAAGTCAAGATTTTATTTTAATTTAGTCCAGCCAATTAAAAATGACAATTTGATTAGTATTATTTTATATGGTTAATTTTTTTTTTAAATTGCAGTGAGAAACCGTTTTACCCCAAAGTCTTCGCAATATTGACTGAACTCCTTGGACATAAACTCTCCTCCTCTATCAGTTCACAAGGCCTTCATCTTGTGACCTATCTCCATCTCAGCACTCACTTTGATTTTCTTAAAAGCACTCAAAGCTTCATCTTTAGTCTTGAGCATCACTATCCACATGTATCTGCTGAAATCATCAACAACCAATAAAAGAATTTATTACCTCCAGGGGTTGTCGGTGTAATTGGTCCACACAAATCACCATGAACAAGTTGCAGTGGTTTCTCTGCACGATAATTTGAGTCATGAGGGAATGGAGTACGCCGTTGTTTACCCACCATGCAACCATCACAAAGTTGGTCTACATGTTCCAGAACTGGCAGACCTTCCACCATCTTCTTGTGTGCCAGACTTCTCAATGCTTGGAAGTTTAGGTGCCCATATCGTGCATGCCAGACCCATGCATCTTCTTTGTAGCTTGCCAACATGCACACCGGCTGGGCTAGGTTGAGGTTAAGTATGTACAACCTATTTCTTGACCTCCTTACTTTCGCCAGTAACTTTCTTTGCATGTCATAAATACACATGTATCCATTTTCCATGATTGTTTTGCAGCCATGCTCATCCAGTTATCCCAAGCTCACAATGTTACTCTTAAGCCTTGGAATGTAGTACACATTAGTCAATACCCTGTGCTCACTGTTTTGGCATTTGAACAGAACTGATCCACGGCCACATATGTCAACAATCGTTCCATCTCCAAACTTCACTGTGCCTTTCACAGTTCCATCAAGCTCGTTGAATTTATCTATACACCCGGTCATGTGATTGCTCGCTCCAGTGTCCAAATACCATACATCACTCTCATACTTCTCATCACTCCCCAAAGTTAGCTTCATCTTCTGTTCATTAAGCTTTACCTCTTCAGTTGTCTCTTTAACAACTTGCAAAAGCTCACATGCCTCGACCATAAGCAATGCTGGTTCATCATCTTCTTGCTCATCTGCAATAAGGGCCCTCTCATCCTTCTTCTTAGAACGACATTCATAGGCAAAGTGTCCAAAATAGTTACAATTGTAACACTTCACCTTTGACTTGTTGAACTTCTTCTCTTGATGATCGTTGTCAGTCCTGTGGCCTCCATCATTACGGCCACGTCCACGACTACGGCCATAGCCACGGCCACGCCAGTTGCTTCCTCCTCGTCTTTTCAACGAGTTCGACGTACCTTCACCTTCTTCTCTTGCCTTCCATTCGGCCTTTGTCAATAGGATGTGTTCTTCTTTCTCATCCTCGTAACCCCGTAATCGCTCTTCATGAACTTTGAGCAACCCGATGACCTCCTCCACGGTCATTGTTTGGAGATTGCCGAACTGCTCAATTGTCGATGCAATCTGAATAAACTTGGAAGGGACAGCACGAAGGAGCTTCTTGACGACGTAAGCCTCCTCCACCTTGTCTCCCAATGCACGAATTTTGTTGACTATTGTGGTCAACTTTGTGGCAAAGTCATCAACCGTCTCCGCTTCACGCATGCGTAGACCTTCAAACTCGCTTCTCAGAGTCTGGATCTTTGCCTCCTTGACGCACTCGGCGCCCATGTGCATTGTCTTCAACATCTCCCATGCCTCCTTGGCCGTCTCCTTCTCAGCCAATACAAGGAGCGTCTCCTCGTTAATACCCTGATAGATAGCAGCAAGGGCCATCTGATCCTTCCGCGTCTCTATCTCTTCCTTCGGATCAATAGGCTCAATAGCATCCCACACGCCTTGCGCACGCATGTACACCTTCATCTTGAGTGCCCACGCCGAGTAATTGCTCTTCATGAGCAACGGATACTGGAGGGTCACCGTCCCGTCTCTTGTTGGAGCTTTCAATGATGTCGTACCGACAGTTGTTTCACTCTTTAATGATGAAACTAACATGATCTTTGGTGTCTACTCCGAACCTTGCTCTGGTACCAAATGTTAGGAAAATCAGAGAAAAAAAACCACACAAAGAACACGATGAGATAATTTTGACGCGGTCAACCAAAACTCCCCATCTTTTTATCTTTTATATTGATAATAATAACTGAATTCAAACTACATTTCTTCTCCACCAAGAAACTAAACAAATTTAAACTAAGAAGCTTATCTAAACATAATTCTAAATGCAAATGCAATTTTTGAAATACTAAGGGTTATAACTGCAAACATAAATGCATAAATGCAATAATATCTAAATATAAAATATAAATAACAGAGGGTCATATATGCACTAACAAGATTAATTCTATCATCCCATTCTCTTCTTTAACCTTCTTCTCATAAAAAGACAGTGATATGAATATTGTATTGAAGTCATTGCCTGGTAAATCATTCAACAAAAACATTATCTCCTTTTGACATCCGGCTTCCATTACTGCACTAATTATCTGAGATATCACAAGGATGCATTCGGCCCTGAAGAACACCCCAAATCAGCCACAACCAAGCTCTGTGCCACAACTTCTTCATTGATGCTCCTCAAAGCTTTCTCCACTATGTCCTTTGTTCTTATTATGGCTTTCTCCTGTTAAATAAATAAACAAATCATGCATATGCCCGCATGCATGAAATTATTAGAAAGATAAAAATATTAGTATTATAATTAGTTAGTAGTACCTGAAGCCTTGAGTTTGAAGCATAACTTGTCTCTTCTCCACCACCAACCATATGAAGAGCTTCTTCAAGCTTCATCATAAGTATATTCACTGACTGATTTCTTGTTACTTTGGATTTGCTTTACTCTGCGTAAAAGTATGGGGTTTCTTGATGCCGATTTATAAACCAAGGAATGAAACTACTTTCAAGGATGCCATAAGCTGTTGTGGTCAAGGGCGGAGCTACATTCGGTTAGGTAGAATATCTAGTTTAGTCCCTGTACTATACCTAAAGTGCCCTTTTAGTCTCTTTAATATTTTTTGTCCTTGTAGGATCCCTATATTTTTTGTTTCGTGTCAAACGAGTCTCTCCCCTAACGCCCGTCTGATTTTCCGTCAGTGAGGATGATGTGGCAATTTTTATGAGTAAAAAAAATTGTTATAATACCCAATTTAGTCCCTCTATTAGTGCAAACTGACCCTTTAGGCCGCCTTATTATTTTTCGCCCTTAGAAAGTCCCTCTAATTGGGGATTAAAGGGTCATTTTGAAATAATAGAGAGACTAAACTAGGTATTATACCTTAATTTTTTTACTCATGAAAAATGCCAAGTTAGACTCGCAGAAGAAAAATCAGACAAGGGTTAGGGCGGGACTCATTTGACAAGAAATGAAAAATACAGGGATCCTACAAGGACAAAAAATATTAGAGGGACTAAGAGACCACTTTGGGTATAATACAGGGACTAAACTGGGTATTATACCATTCGATTTTGTGGGGTCAAATGACCCCACAAAAATTTTACAAATATTTAAAATATTATATATATATATATATATATATCAATTACTTTGGAAAAATTTGTAAATTTACCCATAAGATTAAAAAATTAGGGGTTAGCAAAAAAAATTATGAAAACCTAATGGGATATTATATAAAAATTAAAATTAAAAAGAACATTTTTTTAACAACTTTAGAAAATATAAAACTAAAACCATCTTTTTGTCTTCATCATCATCAATAATTTCCAATTGCTCTCCTATTATTTTGCCTAGTTTTTTTAATTTCAAAATTTAACTCTTAATTATGATAGGGTTTTTTTTTCACCATCCGAACTACACTAAATAGTTTGATTAAATTCTGATATGTATGAGTTTCAAGTTTTAATCTTTGAAATTAATTTTTAATATAAGTTTTTAAACAAAATTTCTAAGAAAATTAGGGTCAATGTGCAAAAAAAAATTATGAAAAACTTATTGGTTATTATATAAAAGTTTAAATTAAAAAGAACATTTTTTTTAACAACTTTAGAAAATGCAAAACTAAACCATCTTTTTGTCTTCATCATTATCAATATTTTCAAACTGCTCTCGTATCATTTTGCCTAATTTTTTTAATTTCAAAATTTAACTCTTAATCATGACAGGTTTTTTTCACCTTCCAAACTACATGAAATAGTTTAATTAAGTTCTTATATGAGTTTCAATTTTTAGTCTTTTGAATTAATATTTTAATATAAGTTTTTAAACAAACTTTCATGTTTTTTTTTATTATTTATAAGTTTATATTGTTTTAAAATAACTATTTTATATATGCTTGTGATACATGATTTTTTTATATTATGTGTAATGATATTATATATATATATATATATATATATACACCACTTAATAAATTGTTAGCTCTACCACCAGTTGTGGTATCAGCATATATGAAATCATCACCTACTATATATCATGCATGTTCATATATATCTTTTTACAGGAAGCTATTTCCATAGTTGGCCCTCATTAAACTTTTTAATAATCTAAATGGCTCTAGAGTTATTTTATTTGTTAAAATGACCCAATAGCCATCACATCATTTTATAGTATGCTATTGGTTATATATATATATATATATATATATATGATAGAATTTACATCCCCTATGGACGTCCATAGATAAGAAATCTATGGACGTCCAATTATCAGCCGTTGGATCATGATCCAACAGCTGACATTGATGAACAGTATCACTGTTCATTATACTGTTCCGAACAGTAATTATTGTTTATATTACTATAGTATCTACAGTTCATCAATGTTAGCCGTTGGATCGAGATCCAATGGCTGATAATGGACATCCATAGATTTCTTATCTATGGACGTCCATAGAGGATTGATCCTCATATATATATATATATGATATATATATATATATATATATCATTTTAACCCCTTCTTTTCTTGATAATTAGCAAAGTAACTTATTTTTGGTTTTTTTAAATGGTGTTATTATTTTTAAAATTTGTTATTTTAAATATTTGATAAATATTTATAATTAAGGTTGAGCTAGCTCAACGGGTAAGGCATTTTTGCTCCTATATGAGGTTTTGGGCACTCAAATCTCACCCAACTCATGGTGATCAAAGATTCGTTATGCATGGGCGATGGAGTGCCTCCCAATGCATAGTGTGGCATAAGGGGTCTTGATGTGGGAGCTGGCTTGCAGCCTAATCACCGGACAATCAATTCTCTGTTATGCTTATATTCAACGCATGAAACAAAATTATGATTATAAATGGGAAGCAAAATTCGGATAAATAACATATGATGTATTTCATAAAATTAAACCAAATATATTTTAATCTAATTTTAATTAATTAATTTTTATAATTTTGCAAAAAAATACTTGATATTTTAATAACAATATATTCTTTAAAAATAAATCAGTTTTTATTAAAAAGACAAATATGGGAGGCGTCGTTGACACCGGAGAAGGCGTTGGCGTTGATGGAGACGACGGGGAGGCAACGTTGGTAGAGAAGACGAGAGACGGTGGTGGAGACGATGGGAGTCGTCATTGATGGGTGGGTGCTGGTGGAGGCGTCGTTGATGGGTGTACGCTGGTGGAGGAGATGGAGACGACGGGGAGGCAGTGTCGGTGGAGAAGACGACCGACGGTGGTGGAGACGATGGAGGCGTCGTTGATGGGTGGGCGCTGGTGGAGGAAATGGATCAGTCTCGTGGGCACTAGTGGAGGAGATGGAGACGACTGGGAGGCAGTGTCGGTGGAGAAGACGGCCGACGGTGGTGGAGACGATGGAGGCGTCGTTGATGGGTGGGCGCTGGTGGAGGAAATGGATCAGTCTCGTTTTGATTTAAGTGTAATGATTTAAGTGTAATGGTTTTTCTGGGAACCGTTGGATCATTTGATCCAACGGTCCCTAGGGACATCCCCAAATATGGATTCTGGGGACGTCCCTAGGAGATGTAACCCCATATATAAATATATATTGGGAGGGTAAAATGGGCATTTCATACATGGGCATGCATTAGGACAAGTACTAATTCCTCTCCAAAGGAGAATTAATGTTATTACACCTTAATGTAGAAAAATTTGATAAGAGATCGAACTCTGGATGTATGGATGAGGTTTTTTAAGTCGCCACCAAACCACCAGACTTTCCCATTTATGTCTAGTAGGTATAGCGGACTAATTGTGTGGATGAGAAAATAAGTCCCACATGCAAAACAAGACGGATATTATATTTACAGACTTTTGTTTATGTGGGCTATAAGTCTATAACTGTTTTTGTGTGAAACACAAACCATGACAAGAAATGCATGGCCATGTAAATTGCGAAAAAAAAAGAAAAAAGAAATTGATTTGTGTTGTCGTGATGCTTGTAACTATTGATGAAATCTAGCTAGTGCTTAACAAAAGAAACAAATTGGTGGATTAATTGGTAGAGGAGGTTATAAACTTATGATGGTCTTAAAATTGTTAGAAATAACAATATTATAATATCCAATATGTTGCATTAATTAAATAATTACAGGATCAATTACCTCCAACAAAACCAATTAAATAAGATGACGGTGACTCTACAAATAAAAAGAACGATAAAGAAAGCATAAAAAAGGTTAAAATAGTATAGCTTCATTAAGAAGTTTTAATTAAATTAATAGTTCTGTTAGGGGTAGTGGAGTATTTAATTTTGAGTTATCAATAGCACCTAACTAATACCAAAATATATATATATATATATAAGACATAAGACTTGATAGAATAGTTTGGTGCCCCATGCCTATGTTTGCTTAAGAATAGTTACTACAGGTTGGCACACCATCCGGTCCATCCCTATGTTTGTGGGCCAACCCTATGAGAAGCAAGACACTAGAAGATGCAAAAGAGTTGACTTTTAGTGACAACTTTTTTGTGACGACATTATTACTTAGATTAATTGTGACAACTTATATTTTGTCACTATTACAATAATAATTATGACAATGTAGTATATGTCATAATTAAGCCATCACTATTAATATATTAATAATGGCAAAATTTATTTTGTGTCTAATGTTTGCCACTAAAAGCATATAAGATTTTGTGTCAAAATTTTTTTTTATGAGAATGATGTGTAATTGTGATAAAACATGTTATCATCACTATAATTTTTCATTTGGTGTCTACTAAATATTCTCACAAAAATTAAATTTCTTAATCATGTTATTTGGTTTTCTTATGATAAAAAAAAGTTAATTGTCACTGTAGTTTGGATTAGTTGTGATGTCCAATTATTTTGTCATTATTACAATTTTAATAGTGACAATTTACTATCTATCATAATTATGCATCTTGCCTTTTGTGTCAACAACTTTAGATATAAAAAAAAAAAAATCAATTTAGTATCTATCACAATTATACATCTTATCTTTTGTGTTGACAAGTTTAGATACAAAAAAACATTCAATTTAGTATCTATCACAATTATGTATCTTATCTTTTCTATCGACAACTTTAGATGCAAAAAATTTAAACATGTAGTGTCCACATCATTTATAAATTAGTATATGTGTTGTAAAAATTATACTTTTAATAAAATAGTAAAAAGTCTTTTTTTGTCTACCCAATCTCAAAATTTATGTATAGATTTTTTAAAAATTTATTAGTTGTTTTAAGTAATTATAGATACAATTTAAAAGGTTTTTAAAATTATAATTTATCAAATACTCATAATATATATATTACAACGCTTAGAAAACAAGCCTTTAATTTAGATCATCGCTAGGATATATAGTACAGAGAAAAAATTTAAAAATTAAAATCAAAATTAAATAGATATTTACCAAATCTCACAAAGCAAAATCGGGATGATATAAATTTTTTTAAAGAAGATTAAATTTTAAAAAGATATATATCCTCCATAAACTTAACATATAAAAGAAATAAACAAAGATGGTGCTTAAGGTGATCGGTAGCAATGATTTGGCTTTATTTGATTCGGAGAATCAAAGTAACTCAACTAGCTCAAAATGTAGAGATACATATCATTGATGGTCACAAAATTTGTTTCTTTTCTTTTTCTTAAATTCTTTTACTTCGTTTATGCATTGAATAAAAGATAATATTGTTGTTTTGCTTTATCTATTTCATCTTCAAAGTTAGGTTTTATTGGATTTTTTCAATGATGGTTGTTTACCACTTTTTCCATTTTCATCACTTTGAATCTTAGGTTCATAGTAGGAATATGTTGTTTAGATTTTAATTGTGTGGTTTCCTTCTTTTTCTTTTTTAAATGATTTTTAATCTATTTAAAACAACAAAAAGCCAAATGCAACATGGAATTTGCCTCTTCTCAATTGAGATGAAATAATGGTATGAAAGTTGTAATTAAATTATAATTTTTATTTTAAATTTTAAAATTATTTTATTAGATTTTTCTAATTTTTTCTAAATATGCAGAAAAAGCATCAAGCAAAGGGAATAACATTAAAGTTCCAAAAAACGAGTTAAATTCTAGCAGAAGTTGAGGCTGAAAAGCAAAAGAGAAGATTTAAATCCATAGTGGAGTACTTCATCTCCAAATTTACATTCGAGAATAGTTTAGGATAATTTTATAATTGTATTTTTGGATGTTTAAATTTCAAACTTTATATATTTGAAATAAGAAATTTTCACTTTTTAATGATATTTATCTATTTTTATATAATATTAAATATTTTTTATTTAGTGACAGCATTATTGTTAACTTAGTAAATTTATTTGTGACAATAATAAACACATGAATCTATCTCTAAACAACATTAGTGACGAAGTATTGGTCACCAATAAAAATGTTACTTTTGATAAATAAAAATATTTTGTTACCGTTTTAAATCATTTTAGTGTCAACAATGATGTCACAATAAAATGAACTATGGTGACCATATCATGGTGAGCAAGGGTTCATTGTGCATGGGTGATGGAGTGTCTCCCAATGCATAGTGTGGCATAAGGGTCCTCGTTGTGGGAGCAGGCTTACAGCCTAATCCCTAGAGTCCTAGACAATCAATTCTCTGATGTGCTCATATTCTATTACACTTATCGTATTTGTTGAAACAAAATTATGATTATAAATGGAACAAAAATTCAGAATTATCACACATAATGTATTTAATAAAATTAAAATAAATATATTTTTAATCTAATTTAAATAAATTAAAAATTTAAAAATTTAGCACTTGATATTTTTAATAACAATATATTCTTTAAAAAAATAAATGGGGTTTTTATTAAAAAAATAAAAAAATTTTTAAAAATAATAACAACATTTAAAAAATGGTTTAAAAACTAAAAATAAGTTACTTTGCTAATTATAAAAAAAAAGACAATGAGAAAAAAAAACATACCTAATCTGCACATTATATAATGATGGGATGCACGTAAAACTATTTTTGACAAATAAAATGACAATAAGACTATTTAGATAATTAAAAAATTTTATGAGGCCAACTAAGGAAATAACCCTTGTATTTTTTGTTAGATAGCTTAGGGTGCGTTTGGATCGGGGAATGAGAATGGGGGAATGGGATGGAAATGGAAAAGATAATGGGAATGAAAACTATATTTGGTTGCCAATGGAATAATATGTAGTCAAATTACTTTTATGCCCTTAATATAAATATGTGAATTTCTTTGTTTATAATATATTTTAAATATAATTATTACCGTTAATTTATTTAATTATTTATTCTATACCTTTAATAATTTAATAATTATTTTATTCAATTAAAATTATTCATTTTATTTATTTAAATATCATTATTTTATTTTCATTTAATTAATTATTACAGTTAATTATTATCATTATTTATTTAAATTAATCATTGTAATTCATGAATTAACCAATGTAAAAAGTATAATATAATATTTTAATTTGGTGATTTGTATTTGAAATAAATATTTATTTAATATATAATTATTATCTAATTATTATAAATTAATTGCTTTAATATATATATATATATATATATTGGGAGGGTAAAATGAGCATTTCATGCCCATTACCCCCTCCCTCCCCTTCATTCTACCCAATTTTGGGCAGAATGATGATTACCCCCATGGGATGATAACATATCTCCAATGGGCTGAGGTAATCATAACCACCAATGCATTCCCAACCATGGGGATAAGCACTAATTCCCCTCTAAAGGGAAATCAATGTTGTCATCCAAATGTGACCTTAATGTAGAGAAATTTGGTAAGAGACTAAACTCTAGATGTATGGATGAGGTTTTTTAAGTCCCCACCAAACCACTAGCTTCCCATTTATATATGTCCAGTAGGTATAACGAACTAATTGTGTGGATGTGAAAATAAGTCCCACGTGCACAATAGTACAAATATTATATTTACAGCTTGTTTATGTGGGCTATAAGTTTGTAACTGTTTTGTGTGAAACACAGCCTCAACAAGAAATGCATGGTCATGTTAATTGCCAAAAAAATGAAAAAGGAAAATTGATTTGTGTTGTCATGCATGATGCTTGTAACTATTGATGATAATTTAGCTAGGGCTTTACAAAAAGAAATAGACTGATGGATTAATTCATAGAGGAGGTTATAATGGTCTTAAAATTTCTAGAAATAACAATATTATAATATCCAATATGTTGTATTAATTAAATAATTGTACGATCAATTACCTCCAACAAAAACAATTTAATTAAGATGATGGTGACTCTACAAATAAAAAGAATGATAAAGAAAACATAAAAAAGGGTTAAAAAAAGTATGGCTTCATTAAAAAGTTTTAATTAAGTTAATAGTTCTGTTAGGGGTAGTGGATTATTTAATTTTGAGTTATCAGTCGCACCTAACGAATACAAAAATATAAAACATAAGAATTGACAGTATAGCCATGCCTATGTTTGCTTAAGAATTGTTAGTACAGTTTGCCAAACCATCCCTATGTTTGTGGGCCTAACCCTATGAGAAGGAAGGCACTAGAAGATGCAAAAAGAGAATACTACTATCTTACACACCATGGAACAAATATACACTCCCTCTAAGTATATCTATGATTAAAGATCTCATCCCAAAAGTTTTTTTCTTAACTAATCTATGATTAAAGATCTCATCCCAAAAGCTTTTTCTTAACTAATCTCTCCTGTTGGTCTTAAACTTCTATTGACGTGATATGTTTTTCCCAAAATTTAATCACAATCACCTTAGATAGGGGGTAGTTTCACTGGTGGCCAAAAAATGTTTCATTATTATAACGTAGTGGCCACAAATGTTTTTTTTATAACGTTGTGGCACAAAACTATTCTATGATTGCACTGATGGCCACAAATGTGATGACATGACCACAAAAACATTATCTACGTAGGAAACCTTTGTTGCCAGATCGTTATAATAATGAAACATTTGTGGCCACAACGTTACAAAAAAAAAATTGTGGCCATCAGTGCAATTGGAGAATAGTTTTATGACCACAACGTTACAAAAAAAACATTTGTGGCTATAGCATTATACTTATAAACTTATGTGGCCACCAGTGAAATGAACCCCCTTAGATAGTAAGCTCTTTCTCGCACAAGATTAACCGATACTCTTGCCTTCTACCTCTGCCTTCTCTCCCTGGCATCCTAAACTCTTAAGATGACATTTATATAAAGACGCTCACATGAATTGCCTCTTGAATTTTCTTCTTCAATTTTGATTTTGTGCTAACTCTAATCTGATGTCATAACTCATGTTGCGACATAGTTATGACATGCCCCAACAATCCTGTTGAAATTGGTTGAGTCACAACTTTAAATTGCAATACGCCGACCTCGAACACTATTAATCTTTTTGGTTGAGTTCAAGTCAAACATAACCAAATCACCCAATGATCTTGGTCAAATTAGCAATTATTTGTGCTTACCTCCACACTTATTATGAACCCAAACTTGGTCTTCCATGACAAGGTCAATATAGGTGTTTTTAAGTAATACCAAACAAAAACTCAATCAATCTTCAATCAATTAAATATGATCGTTAATCAACCACATATGATGTTCAATAAATCTTCAGTTAGCCTAATATAATCTTTAATCAATTTTAAATCTTCAACTTAATTGGCACTCACGGTTTTTAGATCAAAACAAATATAGCTTTCAAGCAACTCTCATTGCCATCTCTAAATATAACTCCCTTGTATATATAATTCTTAATCAAATAGTTATGTCCATAAATAACTCTTAGTCTAAAAGAGCTCCTTTAATAAATCACCTCTCCATAAAAAGAGCAGAGCCACGTTCAACTCTTCTATAGATCCAACCAAGTCTTCATAAATAGTTCCACCGAATGTGGTTGTCACACCCCAAGCCTAGTCAAGGAGCCTAGTGTAGACAAACGGCCATGTACCCACGAGGGTGAGACCAAGTGTGCACACAAGGCCTCAAAACTTGTCTCATAATAAAAGATAACATCCAACAAAAGTATAGATTTCAAAGCAAAAAGACTACAATGCCAAGATATCGATACCAGAAATTTAAAAAAAAAAACAAAAAAAAACAACACTAACAACGACAATTATTCAGTGTAAGTTTTGAGGTCTACTAGAAGGATAGAACATTAATAACTTGCTAAACTAAATGGCGCTTCTCTCAACAACCCTTGCTAAGCTATCCGCCAACGACCCTACGCCTGATTTTAAAAATGATGAAAACACATTTATGAGCTCAAAAACCCAGTAAGTAACCACTCAAACTATTGGGATCATGGTAATTTTCAAAAATTCAGAATTGAAGTACAAATAATATAACATAGTACAATACTTGTCAAAATAGAATAAAAAAAAAGTAAAATACAATCTTTGTCAAATAATCCAGAATATATATCTCTCAATTCACTATTATCAAAACAAAATATCAAAGATCATTTATTTAAACTTAGTGATTCGAGTCAGAGGTTCATTTTAACAAAATATCAAACATAATTCCCAATTATGTAGTTCCTATTATAGATGCTAGACTCTTGTATAAGTAGAGTACACTATTAGGAGGTGTTTGGTTGACATGCTTGGAATGGAAATGGGAATGGAGTAAACCCAGACTTTTGTTTGGATGGCCATGAATAGGGATGAGAGGGGAGTGGGTAGGGAGTGAGTGGGGAGTGATCAATCCTCCCAAAAAAGAGAGGATTGCTCATTCCTCCTCATTCCTTAGGGAGAAATGACCATTTTACCATTTTATTTAATAATTATAATAATAATTTGATTTAAATAATAAATAAATAAATAATTTTAAAAATAATTATTAATTAAAATAATAATTTAATTTATTATAAAAATCAAGTAGATAATTTTAAGTGGAAATTGCCAAAAAAACCCTTTAAGTTTGTAAAATTGCCAAAAAAACACCCCGTTAGTTTTGCAATCCCCCAAAAAACCCCCTCCTTTTTAAAGTCTATGTTTTTTTCAAAACCCCCAAACCCTCAGAACGGATGTGAACGGAGTGAGTTTCAAATTTTTTTGGACGAAAATGCCCTTGCATGGGGAGTCGTGGGCTGCAGACCATCTCGGCGATTTGAGAGGAAGTGGGGGTTTTCCGTAGGGTAACCCCGAGAGACGAATTTATTGGAGCCGTTTAATTGCTTTTTTCTCAACTCACTTCTTGACTTTTCCATTTCAAGTTGTCTCCAAGTTGTCTCTACTGCCAAGCCTCCGTAATTGGCATTTCATCGACTTTTTCCCTTTCCACCCGAGTATCTCGAAGGAGAAGTCCCCAGCAACTAGTTGGCATTTCATCGGTTGCAATCTAAGGTATTTAGTATGGTTTTTATGTTAACTGCTCACATACAAAGAAAGATTTTTTTCGGTTTTGTTTTTGTGCTCCTGCTTTTTTTGTTGGAAGATATTGAAGTCTCGAGGGGATTTCTGCTGGGGTTTTTGTTAGTCTGCAGGGAGATTTCTGGCTAGGGTTTTGTTTTTGTTTTGCATTTTCAGTATGTATACACTATCGAAATAGTTTTTTTCGATTGTTATGATTTGTGTAATATTTATAATGTACATTTCCGCTTCGCTTTGATATGGTTGCGCTTTTTACAAATGAGGTTGACGTTTAAGAAATGAGATGTTACGAGTTTAACATTTGTTGTCTCTGTTTAAGTATTCTCGTCTCGTTTAACAAAATGGGTCTCTGTTTAACATTTTATATCTCTCGTTTAATAACCGAGAGTTTACCGTTTAAACCTTATATTTCCGCTTAAACTTTTGTCAATACTGCAGGCTTGTGATTATGGCGGTCAACCTAGTTAATGGGCGTTGCTATTTGACACCCGGTTGTGGAGACCTTAGTGAATTGAAAGTTAACATGACCCCTCGACACTCGGGAGATTATTCGAAGGACACCGTTTGCGCTGCTCATCGAGTGGAAGCCATATACCAAGAGAGGGCCCTTCTTGATTCTCTTTTTGCAAAGGTACGATGGTCGCACCAATAAATTCGAGGATCGGGGAAAGCCTCACCGAGTTTCGAGACCTCAAGATGTGGCCCTCGTTCTTGGTCTCAGCGTTGCGATGGCGACGCAGTGGTCTTCGAAGAAGAAAACCGGTCGGCGTCAAGGCTGGTATCTATCAAAGACCCTACGAGAGACACGGAGACTCCATCAAGAGCACTCGGTGCAACTTGTTCGACGGAGGGAGAAGAAGATAATTTTGTCAAACTCCCGATGGTGTACCTCATGGGGGACAGTCCTCTTCCCAAATACATCATGCTCGGTTCCGAACTCGGATCGTTGATTACGTCGATGATCTACCAACCATGGGGCGATACGCATGGGCGCAGGCGACGCACAAGTGGCTTATGGAGGATATTCCACAAGCGGCCGCCCGAGTGCAAGATAGATGCGCCGGGAAGAAGACCAACACGAGGGTACATTAAGGGTTGCTCGGTCGCGATTAACGTCCGGTTTCTACGAGTGACCCGGAACGGGGAAGAAAGTCCGCTTTCGGCAAGATCCCAAGGATGCTCGTGCTACGGTGAAAGTACTTACCGGAAGCAAGCGACGGTAGAAACGAGCTTGTCATCGCTCGATGGAAAAAGAGGTAATAAATCATGGACAATGTCTAACATAAGTCTTTAATGTTTAAACATTTTTATTTAGCGTTTAACTTTAGTATTTACCGTTTAACTATTATTCATAACCGTTTAAATATTTTTGTTCTCCGTTTAATTATATTCTATAACGTTTAAATATATAGTTTTTTTATAGTTTAAAAATGAATGATCTCACTGAAATTGTTTGGTTTACATATGTTAGTTTCTGAAATCGGTTCCGTGAATCTTTGAAGAAGAAATATTTGTTGGCGCCAACCAACGGATGGATGCCATTGCTCCCGAACCACTTGCTCGAAGGCGGGATGAGAGGCGCACTCTATCGTGCGTGCTGGATGCCGTTCTCCTACTTCCAGCCCACCACGCGCACGCATTCCTCGATGCCGGAGAAGCCCTCCCCTACCCCGCTAGATTGCAACAACCCCCCCTACCACGACAACGACAGTCCCCCCGACCGTGGCAGCCCCACCGGTAACATTGGGCGAAGATGTCACCGCAACTCTTATGCAGGCATGCCAGATATTGATGACCGAAGTTTCCTCGGCTTGTCGCTCGTGTGGAGGCGCTGGAAGGGACGTTCACAAACCGTGCGCCATCCTCGAAAGAACCGAAGCACCCGGGACGAACGAGGCGTCGGAATTTGACGACGACGACATCATCGGGAAGGTCATTCGAAGGCGGCCACATTCGAAGAGACTTGCGAAAAAGAGGAGAACAATACTGCCTCTGTCTCCACCGCCGGCTGACGATGAAACAATGGCAACACCATCGGCGGCTGATGCTGTTCACTTTCATTGTTTAAATATAGTATATATCGTTTAAACATCAGTTTTAAATATTTCAAATTACGGTGTACCCGTTTAAAATAACACTTTCTCTGTTTAAATGAATGCACTTATTGTTTAACTAAATATGGAAAGTTGCCCATCAATACACAATTTAATTCATTGTTTTTGTTTTCGAAGAACATGACTTGTATATCTCAATGTAAATTTTTGTTTTGTTTTTCAATTGTAAAGGCGGGGTTAAATTTCATTCGGTTTCATTTCATTGTTTAATTTACGTTGTAGTTGTGTACATTTCCGTTTCATTGTTTAAATATACCATATATCGTTTAAACATCGGTTGAAATATTTCAAATTACGAGTAGTATCCGTTTAAAAATAACAATGTCTCCGTGTAAATACATTCAATTCGTTATAAATACACAATGTTTCCCACGTCATCGTCGGTTTATTAACAATGCCTAGTCGGCGACAGTTTCATTGCAAGATCGTCGATTGTGACCGGATCCTTGGCGTGGCCGCAATGTAACTCGCGGACATCAAACGCTATGCGACTCGATCCTCTTTTCGTCTAGGCCGCCCGGTGCGCCTTCTAGTCACAGCGGTCGCAAACGAAGCTCACGATTTCCGTCCGAAGGCCTCGTCATCGTCGGGTATGGGGAATATAGCTTCCTTGTATGCCGCTTTGTAATTGTCGACGGTGAAGTACCCGCTCATAAATCGATGTACGTTGGTGTGCATGCGCATTATTGCTGCGCTAAAGCATGTTTGCAAGGGATACCATAAACTTGCCACCTTCGACATGAACAAGTTCCGATGGCGAGATCCACGGAGTTGTCGCATTGGTCAATCACTCAGTAGCGATCATCGACACAACGACCAACACGAAGATTTCGGTCGTCCTCAACAATGATCTCTAACTCGAATGTATGTCGGGCATAAGTAGGTCTCCCATTTGGTCGCTTGCTCACGCCGGTTACATAACATGCGCATCAACTTGAACCCGGCAAATAAGGTTAAACAAAGACGATGATGGTTAAATAATTCATCAACATGTTTAAACATTATTGTAATTAAATAAACGAAATGATTAATATTTAAAAGTCGGAAAAAGTGTAATTAAACAAAGATTGAGAATGTTTAAAGGGTAATACTAAATGTTAAGTGTAAATCAACATTCGCGGACCACGATCGCAACGCCGCTGGATTTGTCTCGACCCACCTTATCCACATACCAAAGCAAACAGATCATAGCTCGGAGATGTCACGCTGCACGAGGACCACCCGGCATGCTCTTTTTCCCAACCAAGCTCGCTTGTATGGTATGTGGACACCATGTTCCCCGCAACATGTCCCTTCTCGAATGTCGATGGCCTTGTACAAGGGACGGTCCTTGAGCTTCTGAATCACTCGTGCGCTAACCCATTTTTTGGACGCTTTCGGATGTGACGCCGAACCTATGCCACCACCGCAAGTGTGTGACGGGTTGATTGTCTTGATTCTGAAAGTATTTTTGTTATACTCTTTTGATGCATGAAGGCGCCAACGACAACCATCGGCAGCACATTCCACAGTCACCCGATGTTTTTCGTTCTTTATGAAATTGAAGTCAAAATTCCTTTTGATTGCATGATTTCGAAGTACATCCCTGAAATGTTCGACACCATCAAAACGTTGACCAATATCCAACGACAACACTTCAGAATGATCTGACGAGGAAGGAAGACATCCCACACCGCTCGTGGTCACCATGGGGATGAATGGGAGCACTCGCAGAATCAATTCCCCGCCAACACTTCGATCAAATGAAAAGATCAATATGTTAAGCGGAGAATATAATGTTTAAGCGATAATGACAATAGTTAAACGTTAAATTAAATACTTAAACAATTAACTAATAACGTAAAGGACTAGTACTAATATGTTAACCGATGACGGACATATTTAAAACAATAATGACCCCGCACAACCGAAATAATTAAAAGAAAAGGAACTTACAACGAGTAAACCTCGTTTTTCATTAGGATTCGGCAATGGCACATTTTTCGCTCTCGACGACAAGATCAACTACAGAACATTTGAAGATGGAGTGGACGTGACACATCCGATGGAAGTCAACATCGTTTTCTATTGGGCAAACCGCTTTTATATCCATCCGGTGTGATGAACTTAACCCCGACAAGAGAAACTTCGAGACCCCATCGCTCACATATCTCGCCTAACACCAATTCCCCAAGAAGTCTCGAGCCGTGAACATTAGCACTCTTCCCTCCCCGTTGAATCTAGCAATACCACAAAAACTCTCCATAATATATCGGGTCGAAAACCAAATCGTACAAAACCAAATGAAATGAAGAACAAAACGAAGACGATGAAGAAGAAGTAGAAGATGTAAAGAACAAACAGCAGATCGAATCGCAAAACAAAAAAAGTGCAGCATTGTATGCATAGAGGTTAGATTAGACGTGATGTGATTGGGCGGTATTTTTTTCCCTCCATCCCAAGGGCAAAAAGGGAAATATATGTCATTGTCGCGAGGAAGACATGTTGTCATCGTTCGAATGAAAGTTCTCAACTCAACATGAGTCTCTCGTAAACGCTCAAGCTTTTTTTATGTTTAAACAGATACATATAGTGTTTAAAAATAACGGTTAACTGTTTAACTAAAAGTCTATATCATGTAAATAATATGTTATTGTTTAAATTGAATGCTTTTCATCGACATCGCGTTGCTAGATGGGTACCTCCCCGGTCATCTGTTTAAACATATTTACGTATTTTTCTTAAACACCGTTGTCATTGTTTAAAGAGTAACTTGAGTATTGTTTAAACTTTTTTTCTATTGTTTACAATGACGCTTTTTGTTTCCCCACATTGTTTTTTTACTAGGTCTCTGTTTAAATTTCAGAAGTTCACAGTCAAATACGATTGTTTCGTTTTATTTATAAAAGATTTACAACATTTACAACATTTACAAAGATTTACAACATTTACAACATTTACAACGTCCGCTCGGACTTTGGACACTCACGACTCGACCCTCGTATAACGAAACAAGTGTCTGTACATTCGAATGCTCACAGCGGTTGCATAACAAGCGCATCAACTTGAACCTGCAAAACGTACAACATTAAAAAAAGGTTAAACAACACACATTCATGAAAACGACTATTAATCAATGTGTCATGGTAGGACTTAAACGACGATCCTGATAGTTAAACACAGAACGTAACAGTTGTACACTGACGTCATTTTCTTAAACGTTAACAGAAAGTCTCAAGTGGTAAATGTCAACCCCGTCTTAAAGGATGTTTCATGATCTCCCTCCTCTAGAGAATCCTCCGCAATCACGCAATACGTGAAAACTTTCTTTTCATACCCAAGTCGAAATGCTCTCTTAATTGCTTTCCCGTCATCCACCGCTGGAGAATCCTCTGCATTCAGGCAATTATGAGAGGACTTCGGCTTGGGCAGGAAAAGATAGTTTAACTAGTTCGGTGATTACGGCTAATTGATTCTCAAGATAAGGAAGAAGGCTCACGAAACATCCTTTCAGATAGAGTGGTTGTCCATGGGAAGAGGAGGAAGAGGAGGAGGAGGAGGAGGAGGATGATGAGGACGACGAGGAGTGGTTGTCCATGGGGAGGGTTCTTCCTGGTTATTTATGGTGTGAAGTCCACAAGCGGTCGACTCTTCGATCCGAGAAAAAAAGTTAAACGCATAGATGGCCGACATTGACTGATGAGAACGAACGTGTGTTCGGAAAATTTATGTTACCGTGCATAAGAATTAATGCCGTCATTAATTCTTACGCACGGGATACCATAATCCCTTGCCACCGCCACGTGCCACATGCCAACAATTCAGATCAAACGAAAAAGATCACCGCTTTTACGCAGAGACTTTGAGAATTTACACGCTTTATGAATAGTTATACATGTAAAGATAATGTTAAACGGAGATGGGAAGTATTAAACGGATATGACAAATTATTAAAACATATTAGTAAAATATTTAAACGGATAATAGCAAATAGTTAAACATTATTTAAAAATATACAAATAGATAACCATAAAAGCGAGAAGAACTTTACAACGAAATGAACTCGTCAGTAATTCATCGTTCTTCTCGTCGTAATACAACTTTACAACCATAAACGAGAAGACGACAATGGCACATGCTCGCCTCGACAATAAAAATCGACTACTGACTCATTTGAAGATGAAGTGCACTTGACCAATCCGATGGAAATCAATTTCATTTTCTGTTCGAGAAACCGATTTATATATTTCGGGTATGATAATGAGTTGAATAACAAGATGTAATGTAACTCCTTGGCATTGTCTATCAGAAACCAAGCAGAAAGCCCTTCAAAAGGTTGAACATGATGTGATTTGGCGCTTTCCTTTCCCACCATTTTCAGGGCCAAAAATGGGATTTCACAACATGGACCCATTTGAAGTGAACGGTAGGGGGTAAAAGGGAAGTTAAACACTAACGGAAGGGCTGTCCGTGGTGTGTAAAAGTAGGAGGGGGTTTTTGGGAAGTTTTGAAAATTACGAGGGGTGAACAGTAATTTTCCCTAATTTTAATGATAGTTAATAATTAAAATAAAATAATAATAACTAATAATTAAAGTTAAATATTTATTTATAATAATTAATTAGTTTTATTTCTTCATTAATTAGTTATTTATTATAGTTAATTAATTACTTATTAATGATATGAACAAAATTTCTTTAATTATTTATTTAAAAATACTTTAACATGTAATTAATTATTTATTATAGTTAATTAATTGCTAGCTAATTAATGATATATTAACAAAAATTTTGAGATTTGGTGACCTATTATAGTTAAATATTTATTTATAACAATTAATTTACTTTTTTTTCACTTTATATAATATTCATTTGCATAAAGGGTATAATAGTCATTTTATCATTTTTTTTTCACTTTTCCCATTCCCAATAAATTATCTCTCCAATCCTTCCAACCAAACATAGTTTTTATTTTCATTCCTTATCTAATCCCCCTTATTATCATTACTCTTCCACTCATCTCCATTTTATTCCTTGCAACCAAATGCCCCCTTAATTGAATTATCTTACATACAACAATATTCCTTTACTTTTAATTATCTTTATGTTCCAGTTAATGTTTAACCCCCAATGACAGAGTTAATGCATAGTTAATTAGAAATTATCATATTTTTGTCAAGATAAGCTTAATATCCAAAAATCAAACCAACTATAGAAATTTCAGGACAGAGCCTTTTAGAGTAATCCATGAACAAAAAGAAATACCAACATAGGGTTGGTAATTGGTCGGGGAATCTCCGATCCCTGCAGGGACCCAACCCGACGGGGACTGGGATTCCCCGGTTCTTTCTCCCCGTGGGGAAGGGAAGGGGGCCAACCCGTCCACATTTAGTAAATGAGTCAGGGGCGGGGATCCCGGTCCCCGGTTGAAAATTACATATATAAAATTTTAATTTTAATTATTTACAATTTTTCCATTGTATATAACTTTAACTTAGATGAGAATTGAGATTCGAGAAATCCCTAACACCATCCTTCATTCCTTTGTTGTTCTGTCGCTCCAAGCCTCCCATCTTCACCTTCCTCCGATCTCCACCATTCACTGTCCAGCGTCCTCTGATCTATCCCAGAGGAAGGATCCAACTGAAGAGATGGCCTCGTCAAAGGACTGATTCTTCCCCAGCTTCCACTGCAATGTCTGCAACTCATCCATCCATCAAACATTGGCGCCTTGCTCCTCCGATGACATTGAAGCACGACTGCACAAGAAATACAAGCTCTAAAGATTCAACCACTCTAAATTTTTGACGAATTGTACTTCTCTTCTCTTGGATTTTAAAGCCACTCAGTCTTCATAACAAATAAGAATCATCCAAATGAACGAGGACTTCCCAGGAACTACACCACCACCATCCCATCTTTGATCTCTTCTTTTCTTTCTCTTTCATCGTCGTCTCAGTCTTCATTGATGTTGCCATTCTTTGTGAGTTCTAGATTGTTTTTGCCTTGATTTTTCCATTCTCATAATAGTTTTTTTATTGTATATCATTTTCATTGCTTCAGACGATCAAAAGTTGCATCTTTTTCACTGAATTTGATCATGTTTTCATTATTTTGGGGGTTTTGTTTGTTATTTGAATAGTTTTGAGTTGATATGTATAGAGGTTGTGTATGTATTTGACTCTGTGTTGATTGTGTCTTGCGATGAAAGGATTGATTATGGGGGAGAACCTGCTTGGAATCTGTAGGTCAGTGTTTATGGTTTTGGTATTCAATGGGGCCTTTTACTTATAATAATATAGGATGATAAAAATTGGTCAAATGAAAGTGTATTGCCGTTTGGTCATTATAGTGTTTCATGAGATACAAATGTACAATCCTTCCTCTTAATTGACTTCTATATAATAAAAATAAAATGGAAAGCAAATAGCATAAATTTTTGTGATACAATGGTTGTATCAGGATGTAGATATTCATATATCATCTGGACAAAGTGTGCATCCACCAGACTTGTAATGGAATTCCTCTTTGTTTGTTCTTACAAGTGATGCTTGCTCTCATTTGTTATCATTCATATTCTGATCTCTTTACAACACACAGTACCTAACTTCCTTAATCAAGCATGCTAATTATTTTTTTTCCTCTAAAATAATTTTTAATTTTAGGTGAATAACAAAATAGGTGACATCATCATGGATGAGGCTAGTTATAACCGGGGCAGGGATGGGGATCAACTTGTCCTCATTTTCTTAAATGGGGCGGTGACGAGGAGTGTTCTCCTAGTCCAGCAAAGATTCTGGTCTCCAATTAATTTATTTTAATTAATTATATTTTTACCATTATTATTCTCAAAATATTATTTTTTTAAATAAAAATTCCTTGAAAATTTTCCCAAAAGCCCTCAATGAAAACAAATTTCATAATTTCATATTCTTACCATACGAAAGCATGTTGATGTTGTGTGGCCTTTCATGTTTGGCATTCAAAGTGTTGAGTGGTTTCATTGAGCTCTCTATGTATTAGATTGTATGGTTGTACTTGTATAAGTTTGATATTTATGGTTTGCTCTATATTGATAAGCATTTGGAGATTATTTGTTTTGTGTAAGTTTTTGATATGTTATTTTGGGCATTTTTATGTTGAATGATTTTTATTGTTTTTGATAAGTTTTTGATTAGTATTAAATAATTTTAAAGAAAATTAGAATTCATAGGTGTTTTAGCATGGGGAACCCCGCGGGGGATGACGATGCACTACAAGAAAACAAGAGTATTAGAGACGGAAAATTTCGTCACTGATAGGTAAAATTCAGTTGATGATAACTTTCAGCAACGGAAAATTCCGTTGGAAATTTCCGTCGCTAAAAAACAAGTGGCTAATGCTATTCCGTTAGAAAAACTATTCCGTTGGTAATGGTGAAGTATCACCAGCAGAATTTTCCGTCACTAAAACTATTTTTTATCAACAGAATTCCATCTCTGATAGTCTTTATTACCAACGGAATTCCGTCACTAAAAGTTTTTATTACCAACGGAATTCCGTCTCTAAAAGTTTTTATTACCAAAGGATTCCGTCTTTGATAGTCTTTATCACCAACAGAATTCCGTACTTGAAAGTTTCATTACCAATGAAAATCCGTCTTTGATAATCTTTATTACCAATGGAATTCCTTCCCTAAAAGTTTTTATTACCAACAAAATTCTGTCTTTAATAATCTTTATCACCAATAGAATTCCGTCCTTGAAAGTTTCATTACCAACAGAATTTCATCACTAAAAGTGTTTATTACTAAAAGAATTCCGTCTCTAATAGTTATTATTAATATTATTATTATTATTATTATTATTATTATTATTATTATTATTATTATCATTATTATTATTTTGTTTCATTTCCCATATTACATGTAATCAAATCATTTCACAAACTCTATATAGTAAACAAAATCATTTATTCATAACAAAAAACAAGTTTAATAATATTCAAACTAAATAAGTTCAATCTTTCATCATATTTAAAAATATGTTCATACATAATCAAAACATGAATAAGAAAAGTAATATGTCAATTAAACTAGTTATGAAGCACCTAAGTTCTATAAATCACTCTCTCATCATTCAATCTTCATCATCAGTGATATCTTCTTCTTGGCCTCTATCACTCGCCCCAAGTTGAGAAAATTAGCATTCCAAGCAACCGTTACAGGATTTCTATAGTGACTATTGTGCAAACCTAAAAAAAACAATACAAAGTAATCAGAATACAAAATCTCTTTTACGATAATGCTTGATATAGATAACAAGGAATGACCTCGAAGTTGTACAATTTTCTCTAAGACAAACAATATATCTGTATATACCTTAATAATTTTCTATGTTCAACATTCAAGTATTCTCATATTTAGAGGTCAATTTACAACATTTGATATCTAGAGGCTAATTTTAATGAGCAAGGGAAGTAGTGCATGATTATTTTCACTTTTCCCAAAGCATCTTCAAGCTTTCCCCAACTAATCAGACCCTTTGTGCTGAAGAGTCTCATTTCAACTTGCTAATGAAATTTAAATTTTTAATGCAAACAGACAATAGAAGCAAAATATATATAATATTTGGTGAACTAAAAGGAATATGACCTCTAGTAGCTTCCACTCATGTACAATAGAAACAAAAACTATAATTCCTTTTGGGAGTGATTGATATTTAGGTATATGGTATATGATCATGCCATGCCAACTAAAATGACAATGGAGGCTTACACAAATAATGATCATGTCTTTGATGGCACTACAACTTCCTATGATAATGCTATCTCCAGCAAATACATCATAAGAAGGTGAAGTTAATCCATATATATATACATGTAACTTTAAACATAGATTGCAGTTCTGAAGACCATCCTGGAAAGCATAATAAAATAAAAGGAAAAAAGAAGTTGCCACAAGGATATAGTGGCCACAAATATTAAACTCTTTATATAGGAAATATGCACAAATAAGAATGAAATCAAACTTTTGGAGTAAATCTACTCATATAACTTACATCATAGCACATTCCAATAATGCCATCTGTCAGTGTGTACATGTATCAGGGGTCCAATTCAAAAAGCATCCTGGCCATCATAAGACCAGAATAAAGGGAACAACATGATTTATTAAAAGCATAGAGATAATGAGGTAGGTTGTTTTTACAAAACCTACATTATCAATGATACTTCAATTGAGCATTTCATATAAAACACATCACAATCAAGAATTGAGAAGTTACTCAATGATTCTTATATTGCTAACTTCTACATAGACATATCAGCATACTTGAATATAATCTATTCTATATGGCATGGCCGTGAATAGGAAGTGCTATATCACTAGCTACAAACAAAAGAATAACTAAGATTATGGCATTAACAGGGTATTGAATCTTCAGTATGTTAACCAATTGGCATCCATGACAGATGAATAATGAGTCTCTAATTAGAAAAATGTAATTCATTTAAGGATCAATGAATCTTAAGCTTGCTAACCATATGAATGCAGTTTGTTTCGTGTTTCCAACTCTTGATAACCCCTTCCTCATGTGAAGCAAGCAAAAAGCTATCAGTAAAAGAATTGAAAATTCACACTATCTCCCCATACATTTTAAAGCACTAAAGTGAACAATTGAATAAGGTGAACAATTGAATTCTTTGCAATCAAAATGAATATATAATAAAATAGAACCTCCAGTTTCAAAAGAAGCCTAATAACCATGATCGACAACAAATCAAAATCATCAACACCTGCATCCATAACTTGGAAGCTCCTTCACAAGCCTTCATCCCATTCTCATAATCCTATATCGACGTCTCCATCACATCCAAAATCGCCTAAAACACCACAATAAATTAATCATAGCCACATAGAACCCATAAAATCATATTGAAAAGAAGAAAAAAAATAGGGATCGAAAGCAAGCCTAATTGTTGGCAAGATTGGTGGAGGTGACGGAAAGGCCGGCACCGCACCACACTCCATTAACAAAGGCACCAGGGTTTCGATGGCCGAGGCCAAGATCGATGAGAAATTGGTACTCTTCTCGAGCAAAGCCCAAATCAATCGGTCGATGAGAGATTGGTGAAGAAGAAGAAGAAGAAGAAGAAGAAGAAGAAGAAGAAGAAGAAGAAGAAGAAGGAGAAAAAGAAAAAAGAAGTGAATGGAATGAGGGGAGGATTTGAAGAGGAGGGAGTGATGGTGGGGGTTGGGGATCGAGCACGGTAAACAAATGCTTATAATCATTGCGAGCCTCACAGTGATGGAGATGATGATGCTAGTCTTGGTCTCTCTCTATGGATATTGGATAATGGAGTACTATGTTAACGGGTATGGCTAGGATCCGATTTGGGAATTGTTAGATCCGGATCGGTTATTAAGTAGTAAACTATTTTATTTATTTATAATAAAAATTAATGAAAAGTCTATATGCATTTTTCTTATGTCTTTCCACACATGTTCATGTATTTTTTTTATTTATTATTTTTAATAAATATGGACAATCCAAATTTTGACATTGAATTTGAGAGAAAACGAACTATTTTCTTGTCTTTCAAAAGAACAAGGCATTTATTAAATAAGTGATTAAACTCATACTGTATATATTACTCAATCTTGAAGCAATGAACAAGCATCTGATTTGCATAAACGTCGAAAGATCAAAGAAGAACAATACAAATACTAGGATTAGGACTCTCTTGCTTCATACAAACATGTACACACATATACATATATGCATGTATATATATATTTCTGTTGGTAATAATCCAAAAAATCCGTTGATGATACTACTAAATTTCGTGGGTGATAATAAGAAACTCCATTGGTGAAAATAAAAGAATTCCGTCAGTAATAGTAAACAATTCTGTTGGTGATAATACAACATTCCATTGTTGATAATCTAAATATTCTGTTGGTGATAATACAAAATTCTGTTAGTAAAAGTGATAAATTCCGTTGGTGATAATACAACATTTCGTTGGTGATAGTACCAAATTCCGTTGGTAATAATCTAAAAATTCTGTTGGGGATGATACTAAATTCTGTTGGTGATAGTAAATAATTCCGTTGGTAAAAGTGCTCAATTCCGTTGGTTATAATACCAAATTCCGTTGGTAATAACCCAAAAATTTCATTGGTAATAATACTAAATTCTGTTGGTGATAATCCAAGAATTCCATCGGTGATAGTAAACAATTCCGTTGGTAAAAATGCTCAATTCCATTGGTGAAGATACGAAATTCCATTGGTGATAGTCTAAATATTTCGTTGGTGATAATACAAAATTCCGTTGGTAAAAGTGATAACATCCGTTGGTGATAATACAACATTCCATTGGTGATAGTACCAAATTCCGTTGGCGATAATACAAAATTCCGTTGGTGATAATACCAAATTCTGTTGGTAATAATACTAAATTTCGTTGGTGATAATTCAAAATTTTATTACAAATATATTAAAAAAATATTTTAAAGCTTAGGAAAAAATTAATAATGTTCACCAACAGAATTCCAATGGAATATATCAATGACGGAATATTCCATTGGTGATAATATAATATTCCGCCACTAATGTCTTCGTAGGTTCAAAACCCTTTCCGTTGCAATTCAGCTACAAAATCCGTTGGTGATATTAACTTTTACCCACGGAAAAATTCAGTTGGAAATATTTCGTCCCTGATGCCCCTGTTTTTTTGTAGTGATGGGAGGATTTTTTTTTTCCCCCGTGGGGATTCCGGGATAGGGCTTCCCCATCCCTGTCCTTGATGGGGGTGGGAAGTGGAGGCCTCTCCCAGTCCCCTCACCGCCTTGTTACTATCTCTGCATCTATCGCTTTGCAACTAAAAGTGTAAGAGAAAATTGCTCCATTAAAGGACATAATTGCTAATGTTCACCCAATATTTGGTGATCTACGGTGATAATTATCAAACATAGTCTGAATTTTTTTGTGATTTTTTAAGCACTAAAGCAATCCCATGCTACTATAGAGTGAAAGAAATTAACAAATGATACTTTCAAGAATCATAAAAATGATATATATTATATCATAATCTTAAATAAGAATAATATAAATTTATATGAAATAGCATACCTAACAGTAATGAAGAATCTATGTTGAAATCTTTGTTCTTCTAAATAGAGAGTTAACTACTTTCTTTCTACCTTGCTAAAAACAAAGTCTCCAAAGAACTGAATAGATGTGTGAATTGATAACCAAGAACAAAGATCTCTCAATGGCAATATATTTAGATAGCCCAACAAAAATAGTCTATCCATATTAAGACCCAAAATATATTCATAGTTGGATTAGGACATTACTAAACAGGATATGATAAGGGTGGATAGGATATGAGGATTGGATATGAATAGGAAAGAATATGTGCATGATAAACTTATATCTTATCTTGTATTTGATGCACAACAGATAAGCCATCAAATAGCATTGTATTATCTTATTTTACCTTTGAAGTAGACTAAATAATAGTAGGATATGATATGAATAATATGTACATAGACAAAATTATATTTTATTATATATATATTTTTTAAATAGAGTTTTGATAGACCGTATGTGTGTGTATATAGATAAGGTTAAGTCTGTGAATACCGCAAATGCACGGGTCATCAAGTAATACCTCATGGGTGAGCAAGGAGGTCGTATTCCTCAGGGAATGGCAAGAGGCTCATGTTACTTCCTTTTCACTTAATCAATAGCCTAAACGTCTATGGTGTTTCTTAGTTCTACTTCTACAGATTAATACAATATAATTGAGGATTATTAAGTGTAATGGAGGAGTTTGGGAGATTGTTTGAAGATTCTCTTAATGATTACTTGTGAAATAGCGTTAATGTGTGATGATTCAATCTAGTATTAGACTGGGGGAATTCAAGCATGGCAATCAGGTCCAAACACTAGGAACTTAAAATGGAATCTCTTCCACCTTAGTGTCCTAAGTCCACCTTAAGTTCAAAAACTCCACTAGAAGGGCTAATCGAATCCTAATTCAAAAATCTAATAAGACCCTAATCCATAGATCTAGCAATACATAACTTCTTAGCGCATGTATAGATCTAACAAAGCATGGGTCTGTTATTGATGATTATGTTTTTCTAACTTTACATTGGACACGTGGATTAAGGATGAATTATCATAACTATTCAAAGAAGAGGAAAAACCTATTGACGGAATGATGGAAAGGGATCACCACCAAATTGTCGCAGCTAAACAAGGGAAGGGACTTGAATTGCTTGAGCACAAGGTCTCTCATAACAAGAAATGGTGGAAGAAATTATCTCCCAAGAAGTAGAAGAGGATGAAGAAGAAGAAGGACTCCCCCATAGCACCTCAGGCACACATATCTTCGATAGAATTAAGTGTGGGTGAGATCCACTTAATCAAGACATTACTTCCTTATTCCGGTTTCTCCTCTATAGGTAGCATTAAGCGAAGTCAACAACATGACTCTCAATGATGCATGATTAGGTATGTTAAGCTAGTGATGTTAAACAAGCTCTCCTTGGGAGGCTAACCCAAGCATTGATGCTTTTGTTTTACCGAATTCTCTTAGTTAAGTTAGCTGTAATTATGTGTTTCATTTTGATTGGTTGGTGATGTTTTTTATTGTTTATTTGTTAACTCTCGCTATTTTTGGGTGACATTCTATTGTTTATTTTTCATAAAAAGTTGTTAAGACCACTCACCATAGGGTTAGAATTGTGAAAACAGGTAAATTTGAGGCTTAGAAACTCCCTTGAGTAATCTCGAGTGAAGCACGACCATGCTTATGGCCGTGTATTTCATAGGAATTGGATAAAAACTAGGGAGGGCTAAGCATGGGCAATAAGCATACCCGTATTTCTGACTGTGCTTCCAAAAGCACGGTCCACATGCCCCTAGTATGGTCATGTAGTATTTTTTTTAGCACATTGAGAGTTTTCCTACAAACCTCATTAATAGAAGCATGACAATGCTTCCCTCCCAATTTTCTCTTGGCCTTATTTCTTGGGGGCGGGGGAGCACGAGCATGAAGCACACCCATGCTTCTAAGGGTGCTCAGGCGTGACCATTCAGATCCTGAGTTTCCTATTTATACAACGGCCATAGGTGAGGGTCACTCTCAACCTCTTTTCTCCTTCGAGCTTCCTTTCCTTGTTTTGACATTTTTACGAAGTGTTGTTTGCTAGGTTTTGCACGTGATTTACTCGATTTTGGTTCTAAATCTTGTCGCCCTAGTCTTCTTCTTCCTCGAGCTAAAGATATGCTTTCTTCCATAGATCTAGTGGATTTAGCTTGTTATTTCTAGCTTTCTCCTCTTGATGAATGACCATGCATGCCTTGTATTTAATGCTTTTACCATGGATTTTGGGCTAGAAATCATGTTTTCATGTGCATATCTCAGCATAGGAACATGATCGAGAATGGGTGTGCTTCTTGGAAGCATGACCTTGCTCTCATTAAAACCATCCATGCACTCTTCATGCTGAGGCGTGCTTTCCTTATTCTTTAGTTTCTAAGCATGCCCGTGTTGCTGAAAGCACACCCGTGTAATCACCATGTCATGATGCATTTTTTCATGTTTTTTCATGGAAGACATCATGCTGAGATAGAAGACTTCAGCATCTGGACCCTCTTCTAAGAGGGTGAAAGAAGAGAGCATTTCCTAAGTTACTCTAACTACTTGATTTGGCACGCCATCACATCAAGTGTGGTGCAACCGCCTGAGTACCCGATGCACAGATGAGTACCAGGAGATTGAATAAGAAGTCCTGCACGAGGTAGGACTCTCCAAGGAGGTACAACACCTCTTGAGTGCTAGAGCCTGGTATCAACTCTTGGCCATCACCGACACCACATACCAAGAGCTAACATTAGAGGTTCTGGCGACCTTCGAGTTCCATAGGGGCATGGTGAGCTTTCACTGGGCGAGCACCATTCAGTTCCAGGTGTTTGAGACCTGCCAGCAGATAAGCCTGATGGAGTTCTCCATTATGTTGGAGTTTTATGACGAGTAGTTCACCAGGACTCCAGCTTATGATGCCCTATTGATCGAGTGACGTCCTCCGGTGAGTCCTAGAAGGACTACTGGAGTTGTCTCAACACATCCAGCTGGTATGATCCTCGCCGCTCCAAGGCCACCAGCCTCAGATCTCCCGTCCTCAGATATAATCACAATCTCCTTAGTCACACATTGGTAGGGCATGGAGATATCACCAAAGTAGTTAGCCAAAGAGATTTTGACTATATGTTGAGCATGGTCGACGGATTTCACCTCTATTTGGGATATGAGGTTGCCCGGGTCATTTATCATCAGGGGATTAATCCCGGGGTTGGAGTATTATTTGCAAGTGCCTACATCACCTGGCTCATCTGAGTGATGGACCTTTGAGAGGGGATCCGTAGTATGAGGATCGAGGGTGGTAGTGCCCCCATTACCATCGACATCCTCCAAGCGATGAGGATGGTGCAGGTGACGTGAACAGTGCAAGGGACCTAGTACTTTGTTGCTGCTGCTATTATAGATGCTGCTGAGCCCGATTCTTCAATGTCACCCCCAGCCCCTCACTCTCCACAGACACCACTGATGAGTTCACTGCTCTTTCGGCGTTGGCTTAGTCGGAGCGTCATAAGGATCGCAGATCACATCATCGTACAACTATCACCCCACCACTCTCTCTAGGCTCCCCACCTCACCATGTGGGCGTTGACACTGTGAACCTGGGATCTAAGGAAGACACCACTGAGTTCAAGAGTAAAGGTGAGTTGGAGAGCGAGGGAGCTTCTGATTCTGAGGCTGAGGGTGAGTCCAAGGATTTTTCTGCGACCCAATCCGATTAATCTTCACTAGATACCTTTTATCTATTTTATCTTTTATTTTATCTATTCCTCATTATATTTGGACTTGTATTTTGTGCAGTTAGCAATGGGAGTCTCCTACTAAATTGTTTTTTTATCAGTTGCACTTTCAAACTTTTGTTTTTATTTTCATATGTGTTTGCCTTTATTTTTATTTTGAGAATCTTAAGCTTCACTTGTGTACCTTTGTTACTTCTCAGGGTGTATTCTATACTGGAATTTGGAATGTTCATGTTAACAGCAGCATTATCACTTTGTGTTTACGGAAACCCCAATAACTCTCCTAAATCTTATTTACACATGTTTTCTTTGTTGCCTTTCATGCATGTATTTTATACATTGAGAACAACGTACAATTCAAGTGTGGGGGAGGTTATTTCTGTGCATATTGTGATGGGGCATTACTTAGGACGTTCAATTATTTATTGTATAAGAATTCATAAGGTCAAGGGGGACACTAGATGCAGGGTTTATTTTTGTTTGAACCTAATTGCTAGTTTCACTCGTATTTTGGAAACCTATCTATCTTCCAACTTACCCTACCTGTGGAGGCACTTGTACTTAGGAATGACTTTAGCTTTTAGACTAGTTATAATTCCTTTTGTGTAAAAAAAAATGTTAATAAAAATGCTTTTGTGTCATTCTTCGAAAGTTAGATTCGTGAGAATGCCCTATTGTAAACTTTTATATATTTGTGTGAAAAAGATGGTAGAAAGAGCTATCACCTTAGAAGTGTGAAAGCCGCTCTTGAGTAGTTGGATTTTGGGCATCCCCAATGTTCACTTGACAACCAACTAAGAGAAATGGTTACCTCTAGGGTGTATGAAGCTACAACCCACTTAGTATATTTAGGAATAAGGTCGCGTTAGCTAGGTCATCCCAATAGTGCATAGGGTACATATTTAGGGTAACTCACACACACACGGGGAATGCGGAATTCTGGTGAAACTTATTTATTTTGATCAGCTGAACACACTACACTGACCACTAGTTTCTCCTTATTGCTTTGAATTTCCTATTTTTCCATGAGATCATAGGTCATGAAATCATCTTCTTTCTTTGGTGATGAATGTGTTTGCTTGAGGATATGCAAGTGTTCAAGTGTGGGGGTATTTAATGAGTGCATGTTATATAGACATTTTGCATACCCTATTTGCATGATTAGCTTGTCTTTTAGCATTTAATTACATGTAATTCAATGCTACTTTGGGTATTTATGCTTAATTGTGTAGGCAAGTAGGTTTAGGAACAAGAGAATGTGATTTGGAATGAATTCGGTGCAAAATGAACTCAACTGCACTGTAGCATGGGAAGCATGGTCAAGAAGTACACCCATTCTTCTGCGAGTGAAAAATCTCAAGACTTAGTGAAATTCTTCTGAAAAGTGAAGCACAACTTCAGAGCCCAGAGCACGGTCATACACTAGAAGCATGGTTAGGAAGCACACCCGTGCTTCTATCCGTTAAGATTACAGGTCCACTACTCGTTATACCAAAAACACATCCCAAGACATCCCGTAAAGAGCATGGTCAAGAGCACGGCCAAAATCACGGCCATGCTTCCATCGGGAATGTCCTTTTAAGCCCAAAGTTAGGGTTACAATGGGTGAGGCAATTTCTATTCTTCTTGACAATGGTTGGGATTGTTCCTGTGACAGAGACGTAAGTGTACGTGCTTGTTGCATCATAATAATGTGTGTAAAGCAAGATGTTGGTCCACAGGGAAGAATGAGAGCACTAGTAATAACTCTAATTCCAAAAATTAGTCTAATCAATTGAGTGATGTGTGTGTGAACAAAAGAGAATAAGACAAGAAATATGGAAATAAAACAGGAAAGAAATCTAGGGAAAGAATGATGTCCGGGCATAGCATATCTCTAGTGTTTGATAAAATGCAGGATAGACGTTGTCTATGTATGTAATCTTATTTGAGCCGAGAAGTTTTAGAATTATACTAAACCCCTCGGTAGAGGGTGAAGAGTAACTGAATCGGTGCAAAGCTGATACACTCATCCACATAATCGCATTAACACTCTATAAATCTTCATTGTGGGCTAATGAGAATATCTTAAGTATATAATCCCTCTAGTAAGGAAAGATTACCCCTAATCTGAATACAGAGTAGAGATGTGATTTCTTCTAAAATCTACTCAACATGATTGCAAAGAGCACAAAGAGACTCATTAACTCACTCAGGAGAATTGAAGGAGACGGAGTCTCTAAAGTACCCTATGTCTAGGCTTGCTCACAATTTTCTCTAATCACGGCATGTCTATGCTATGTGAGAATTTCTTCTCGTTATAAAGCACATCAGGTATGACAACTAGGGCTTTCTCCACAATAGCAATCAAGCACTCAAACATACAATTAGACTCAAATAGAATGGATTCCAATAAAGAAAACAAGTAAATTACATGAATTCAACAACCAATGTCAAAGAGTAAACCTTAGAGTTTACTATGCCCAAACATCTACAAATTTTTCCTCCATTAGTGGAGGGCAATCATTCAAGACCCGATGAGAGACATTAAAAGCATATAAACCCCTTTCTCAATTGTAGCATAGGTGAATCACCGAAGAAACCCTAGGAAAGCTTCCACGCACGCCGGCAATGTGAGCTTGACGGCTACGATCTCCTATCTCCTTGAATATGGATCCGAATCTCCTCTAAAATCACCCTTTAAGCACTGGAGATTTATCTCCTCCTTTCCCTTGCCGCACTTCCAACAAAAGAGTGAAAGATTTATCTCTTTATATCTATTGACACTCAGCTGCTTACGTGCTACTTACAGGTATAAGGATGTGGCCGTAAGGGAATTGGGGAAGATAGTCGCAAACCTTACTGGATTATTTACGGCAATAAGTATCATTCGTAAGGTCTTCTGTTTGTGTTACGGTATAGCTTACAGTTGTAACCACTAGACCATAAGCTTCACTGTACTACTCCTTACGATCCCTCTTATGGGCATAAGTTCTGGTTGTTAGCTTCTTTGGATGGTTGATACATGCATAAGTTCTACCCTTAAGGTTCTCTAATTTGGCTCTAAACTCCTCCTTACGTGCATAAGAATGCCTGCAAGGTTCTCTTGAAAGTTCTTATGGCCACAAGTTAAGCCATAAGCTGCCCGTAAGCTACTCAGTTTGCCTTATCTTTATTCAACCGATCCTGAGAGCTCCAACATCTTCGTTTAAGGTCTAGAATGCTTCTTTCAGTTCTCTTTCATCTTCAAGTGTTGCTCGAAGCCTAAGAATGCAAGAAACACTAGATTTAGCATCGAATTCCAAAATATATTTCTAAAACAAGCCAAATAAGTGTACAAAATGATACGAAATAATGAATATTTTACACTCATCAAATTCCACTACACTTAAGCTTTTGCTTGTCCTCAAGCAAAATAAAACAATACAAACTAAGTGGAGAAAGTGCAAGACCTCATGTGCTCAAGAATTGGGGAGTTTTGAAAGTAATCCGTTTCAACAGTACAAGAATGCTAAAAAACACCTCAAGCTCCAACAATAGTGAACACTCTATTCAAGGTTATCAATGTGTGTGTGTTACAACTCTCTACTTCAATTCTTTTGACCTACAAGACTTCACTAGCAAAAAATTCACAAACATCTTTTTATTTGGAAGGTGGTAACTTCACACAACTCCTAAGGTAGCCTTTTCTCATGAGGCCTTGTCAAGTGGCTTTCACACTTAAGAGAGGTAGCCCTTTCCGCATCTTTTTACTAGAATAGAGTAGTTTTCACTATTCTAAAGAGGTAGCTCTTTCTCTCGTTAGGGCATACAAAGTATCTGACTTGTCGATAGTAGCTTCACACTTCTACTGGGGGTAGCTCTTTCTGTTTTCCAAACTTTCTCTTTTCTTTATCTTTTTCTCTTTTTTTAACAAATTCTTTCAAATTTTTGAAAAAAATTTCTCAATTTAAGTCTCGTGAATTAAAATGAACTAACTATATGAAGTCAACAAGGCCTATGTTGTTACAATAGAAAACTTGCGTGCTCTAATTAGGTGAATAGCCAAGAATAGAGCGCAAACCAAAAAAAATAGAACTAAAAAAAATAACAAACTCGCATGTGTCCACCGTAATAGTAAGAAACTCCTACTACATGTCAAATGTACCGTCATAAGTCAAACTTGACATGTAAAAGAATTAATAATGAATCTTAAATCCCTCCCCCACATTTAAATCATACATTTTCCTCAATATAAGTAAAATAATAATATGTAAGACAATGTAAACAAAAATAGGAAGGAAGTGGAAAACGAGTACTTCCCTAGTTCAAATTTAAGAGTACATTGATAATTGGAATTGGTCTAGTTTGTCTTTTAATGTGCCCTAGCAGTTGGAGCCACTCAAGCTCATAAAAAGACTGAGTAAGCATCCCCTTTATAATTGAGGATGGTGGGTGTTGTAATTATGTTCTACAAAGACCATGATGTACTCTCCTCAAGTGCACGGATCGTTACAAGAAATACAGTGGTACTCCATGAGGGGTAAGGTTGTCGAACCACAGGGACTGGACTCTTAGTACTAGTTGATCTTGCAATGTCTAACAGGATCACAAATTCAGGGTAAGTGTGATAACTAGATAACCTTAAAGAAGGAAAGATAACATGTAAGGACTGGAAATGAACTAGGTGAGAAACACAGAGATAGAGCAGTGCCCTAGACTAATTCAATGGAGAAATGTGTATGGACTTGTTTCTAAGGTCTACCAATTACATCCTAAGATCCCTTTGGGTGCTCAAAATCAATGTTGCATCTATGGCTCTCAAATATGTTAAAGGCTGCAAGTGTAACTATGAGCTTCAAACACGTCGAGTTTTGCAACTACAATTGGCAATCACAACTACGGTAATTCATACACGTCAAGTTTTACACAAGCATCTACGTAAATCATGCACGTCAAGTTATGAAAACACGTTAAAAACACAAGAATAGATTAGAAGTCCGTAGACAATAAACACAAGTACATCAACATAACACATAAACATCCAAGTTCATAGATCCGGGGTACCGGAGAATGGTTAGCCCCTCATAATTCTACAGATCAATACAATGCTATGGAAAACAAAAGAATAAGAAGCCATGAAAGACTCCCCTCTTTGCTTCTCAACCACTCTGACGGTGCTTCACACCAGCCCCAGAAATGTAAAGGGGGAGAGCTTGGCAACTACCCCCAAGAAGAAGAAAGGAGAATCCCCTCATATGACCTAAATCAGGGTTTCAAAAGTAGTTTTCAGGGTGAGCACGATCGTGCTAAGGCGGTGCTTTTACCCCGTGAACTCCTCGGGAAAGTCTGGGCAACTAAATCAGAAATTAAACAATTGCACCCCCTACTTTTCAAAGAGCACACCTGTGCTCATCAAAGTGCACGGCCATGAAAGGAGCACTGAAACCGTGTTGTTTCTCCAAACTTGTAACTTGCTTCGCCTGATGTGGAATTCCAAAAATTTTCACGAGGAGGAAGCACGCCCGTGCTCAGACTGTGTTTCACCTGTAACACTATGTTTTGACCTCTTTTCACACAGTAATTATGCCAAATCCCGTTCTTTTGCACAGGAACCTGTTTCTGACACAATTACATAATAATACCCATAGTAGCATCGAATCATAACAAATAAACACTTAAAAACAAGATAAATACATGAAAAAGGGTATAAACATATCTATATGAAATGCACTCATCAAATACCACGGGAAGACATTAAAACTCAATAAAATCAAAATAACAAAAATAAAAACTGAAATCCACTAAAAGTCACAAAAATAAGTACAAAATAGGCAGGGTCAATCCTTGCCGGAAATGGTAAATAAAAAAATCTGAAAATAAATATAAAAATACAATTAAGATAAAAGTAAACTAATGCTTCGCAGCGTCTGATGGTGCCGAATCAGATGGTGGATGTGGTGTAGGTGGAAGAGTGGACCTCGGTAGTAGTGGAGGAGGAATTAGCCGAGAGATCATATCTATGGTATGGCTGAGGTCAGCCTTAAGCCGTGCCTGTGTCACAAGAAGGGTCTACTGGCCCTCCTGGATCTCCCTGACCTCGGCTCGCAACTCCTAAATCTCGGATCTACGACAAGGAGCTGCTCGAATTGATGTACCAACGGGCTCGGTGTTTGATGGCAGGGGGGACTCATTGTCAAACTCATCATCTGACTCCTCTCTTGCATCCTCACTCCCCTCTAGTAGCTGCTCGGTAATAGTCGGGGTGAGGATGTAGCGGCCGCTATAACGCATAAACATTCACATCAGCCATAAAGTGTCTATGTCGAGGGGAGATGTGCTACCGATCACCTCATGTCTATGGACATGACCAGGCCCATACCTCGGATGAGTCGTGTGAAATATGGACCTACAAAGATCGTAACAAGGTATATGTGCTGGCCTTGATGAGAGATGAAGTCTATCAGCACAAAACCAAGATGGATGGGGTGATACTCAACCAAGAAGGACAGGATTAAGAGCTCAAGAATTTACAAAATTCGCATAAAAAATAACATTCAACCGTTTCTAAACATGCATGCATTCATTTTCATGTGAAATTTTAAACATTCAACTCAAAAATCACAAAAATGAGTATTACCTTTGAGACAAATAAGGAAATGAGAAAACTGGCCGATGGAAAGCTTAAAACACCATCCAAACCTATTCAAAAACACTCAAAGAAAGAAGAGATGGACGAGGGAAAGTGAATGGGAGGAGAAATTGTCACTGGCGACTGAGATACGGGAAAGAACAATTAGAAATGAAGCTCAAAGGTCATTGATAAGTGCTTGTGCGATATGAATGCGAAGCGTTCATTCCTTATGTTGAGCATTACTTTTCTCAGGTTTTTACATTAATATGTGTGTTTTTATGTTACTTTTATGCAGGTAGGGTTCTGAGGCCGAGTATGAAGGAAATAGGCCAATGTGGATCATAATGCACCTATTTTGGAGGAGATCTTGCTAAGGTTCAAACGCGAAGACATAGGTCAGGTGTGAGATACTAGAGTGTGTGCCAACCTCCTCGTAATCGAGTGAGCACATCTATTTGGAGGGGCACAAAGGCAGTCACGCTCGAGCAAGTACTGTAGCAGCACTGTTTAAAGCCGACCGAGAAATCAGAGAAACAGAGAATCCATACGGGCGTGTGGAAATTATCCACGCCCGTGTGGAAATTCCACAGGGGCGTGTGACATCATACACGCCCGTGTAGTCGCCCGATTCCAGCCCTATTTAAAGCAGATTTCAGCCCCGATTTCAGTATTCTTTTCTCCATCTTTTCCCCAACTTGTGAGAGGGTTTTGGCTAGGGTTTCGAGGGGTATTGGCCAAGGTTTTGGAGAGGTTCTACGGCTCTAACATCGTGATTCCATTAGGAAGAAGGTTGGTAGGGGAGCTTCGATCGAGGCGTATCCTATACCGGATGAAGGAATCCTTGGACGACGAGTAGTGGACTTTCCACAAGACCATCGACACGACCATCGAGGGGGTTTCTTTATGGATTCATTGCTTTTACATTCAATTTCTTTGATTGTACTTAGCTCCATGGAGAGCTAAACCCCTAGTGGGTACTTGGGTGATTGTGAACCCTAGGATGTACTCGTTTAATTGAACTTCTTTATTATGCTTTCAATAAATTGATGTTTATTGTGAGTTCCAACCTTGAATGCTTGATTGTGTGAACATTTCCCCTAGAGTGACACTAGGGTTGAGAGTTCTTGTTGGTAACCTTGTGAGTGAGTGACACACCACGAGCGTTAGACAAAGCTAGGTTGGAGAGGGTTGAGAGGGTGAGTCGAGAGGTACAGGAGCGTCCCCTTTCCCCTCCGACGTGATAGATTCTACCTCCGTTCCTTGAGTTCTTTGCGGCCATAATAGAGTGAATGGTCTAAGGGATGAACCTCCGCTGGGGCCTAGTTGCGCGTGCAATGGAGTGAAGTGTTGAGGGGATCTTAGTATCTAGGGCTTAATTGTGGCTAGGGACCTTCCGCCTGGACCAAAGGATTAGGTCTATAATTAGGAAGCGATTTATCACTTGGAATCCCTAGAGCTCATTGCAACTTTATTCGAGTGCGAGGTTGAGAGGTTATTTAATCTCTCCTCCAGGACATGAATAGAGTTAGGCATAGTTGACATTAGATTTGGGATTATGTATGTAAGGATTTCCATGACTCACCATTGCATTGATTAGGAAGCATAATAGAGAGTTCTTGCACTTGAAACGATTTTCCTAGGTGAAGCGTCATCCGAGTACCCCATCTTTATCGATTGCCTTACCCTTTTCTTTATTCTTGCTCCCTCACTTGTTTCTTTTATTATTGAGAATTGAATCAATTTCACACTAATCACTATTGATCTTCCACATAGCTAAGAACCAAATTAAGTATTTTCATTCCCTACTCCCTGTGGATTCGACCCCGCTCACCTGGGATTATTACTTCAACAAACCCGTGCACTTGCGGGATATAAGCAAGGGGATCTTGTCAGTCACTAGAGGCCCTTAAACCCTAGCTGCTTAAGGGGGTAAGTTGCTACCATAAGTATCTCTGAATGGACAATTACAAGGTGTTTATGGCCATAAAGCTTGCCCCATAAGGGTACATCTCATTTACAACCTAGAATATGGCCATAAGAGCCTTTATATTGTAGACTGTAAAGTTCTTTGAATTGCTCTGACGGTTAGACAAATGGGTGTAAGATACCTGTAAGGAACCCAGACTATATCCCATGGAGGATACATGCCATAAGGATTTTAGGTTTCCTCATAAAGTGCTATGGACAACCCTTACGGCCTCACTTACGGGCATAAGCCTCCTGTAAGGAACCTCTGAACTGTGCTTTTCAGAACTTACGAGCTGTAAGTGCACTTGTAAGACTCTCTAGAAACCCCTTGCTGGTGGCTTAAGTGTGTAAAGAAGCCTATAAAGCTCTCTGGTTGAGGCTTACGGGCGGGCTTGCCTGCATGAGTCTCCCATAAGTAGTTTTGAAAATTTGAGCAAAGTTTCCCCTATTCCTACAGTTAAGCTCATATACGAATATGACCTTGAAATCACCAAACTAAGTGTCTAAGATAACAACCAACCATCCAAACCATGAAAAAGACAAGACACGCCAAGAATTTTATTACTAATTAAAACAGATACACTACTTAAACTAACATGCAAACTTAAGTAAAAAATATGAAAAGCATGTGGGTTGCTTCTCAAGAAGCACTTGTTTTACATCATGAGCTTGACGTACCTGTGATACGCATGTCAAGGAGGTTCCACATAGAAATGCTCCCCACTTTCAATGTGTGTGTCTCCAAAATAGTGCCCAAGTATGAGATCGGAGAAAATAGAGAACTTACCAATGTAGTTGACTGACTCGGATGTTACCTCCTTGGGTAAAGGTTTTCTCTTCCCTTTCTTTGGAGAAGTAACCTCTCTGCAATGCATTTTGTGCATGCATTTGTCAACTAAGTTTGTAGTAACCAAAGGGGTGTCTTTTCATTATGAAGGGCATCTAATGGTACCTCGAAAGGCTCCTTGTGCAACAATTCCTGCACACATTCATCAACAATCTAATCAGTCTTATCAATGAAATAACAAGTATCATCAAAAGTAGAAAGATATTTCATAGCATCAGATAAAGCAAAACCGACTTCCTCATCCCTAACCCTAAGAGTCAATCTACCATTGCTCACACTAATTAGGGCTTGGGAGATGGCTAGGAAAGGCCGACCTAAAATGAGTGATACCTCAATATCCTCATCGACATCTAGAATCACAAAATCAATCGGGAAGATGAATTTATTGACCTTAACCAAAACATCTTCTATGATTCCCCTTGGATGCCTAATGGAGCAGTTTGCTAATCAAAGGGTCATCCTAGTAGGTTTAAGGTCGCTAAGTCCAAGTTTCCTAAACATGGTGTAAGGCATGAAATTTATACCAGCTCCTAGATCTACTAAGACTTTCTCATTCACCAAATCACCAATGTTAGGGATAGTAAAAGTCCCTGGATCTTTCTTATTCCTCGGTAGCCAGTTTTGTAGTAATACCAAACTTCCTTCGCTCAATGTAACCGTTGACACCTCTTCAAATTTCCACTTGTTTGTTAGTAAGTCCTTGAGAAACTTTATGTACTTTGACATTAGTGAGAGGGCTTTAACAAACGGTATGTTGATGTGCAATTTCTTAAGCTAATCCGAAAACCACTTGAATTTCTCATCTGTGTGGTCACTCTTCAGTTGAGAGGGATATGGAAGCCATGGAACATACTCCTTTACCGGCGGCGGTGTTTTCTTCTTAACAATAGAAGTGGCGTCTTCCTCTTTCAATGGACTCTCAGAAACCTCAATTTCTGATTCATTCTCCTCCATCACCCTTGCTTTGCCCATCCCCACTTCTTTATCACCCCTAAGAGTAATAGACTTGAGATGCTTATGGGGGTTTGCCTCAGTATTACTCAGTAAGTTACCTTATGGTCTCTTGGACAATAGTTTCACAATTTACCCAACTTGATTCTCCAATTTTTGACAAGAAGCCTGCTGGTTCCTCATCGTAGACTCTATGCTTTGAAATCTGGTATGGAACTGTTGAAACTTGGTGTCAGTGGTCTGTATGAACTGAGTAAGTACCTCCTCAAGTGAGGGCTTTCGATCAGACTACGGATGAGGAAAGAATCCTGGCAGGGACTTCTGCTGCAACCCTTGATTTCCCAATAGAAATTGGGGTGATTCTGTTTTCCTGGGTTGTATGTGTTATTGTAGGGTGTTCCGTTATGGTGGAAAGGTACTATCAACGAAGTCTACCTGCTTGGTGGGTCCATGCGCCACTCCTACAATGGAACAATCGGTCAAAGCATGTCCTTCCCCACATGTAGCACAAGCCGTTACTGCAGCTAGTTTTAGGGTGGCTAAGTTGTTAATTTTCCTGCTAAGAGCTTCCACCTAGGTGGCTAATGCTATAACCTCGCTAATCTATATCATCTCGGCGGTCTTTCTGACTGACTTTCCCCTGGAATTCCACTTGTAGTCTTTCATGGCTATTTCTTCAATCAATTGCTTGGTTGCCTCCAAGGACTTACTGCTAAGTGATCCTCCTGCTGCTGAGTCAATAAGTTGCCAGGTGCTCTGGTTGAGACCTTGATAAAATACCTATACTTCCATATACTCTAGGAGATTATGGTGTGGACACTTCCTCAACAACTCCCCGAATTATTCCCATGCCTTAAACAACGATTCTGATTCCAACAGTGCAAAAGAAGTAATCTCCTGGCATAACTTGCTCATCCTTCCTGGTGGGAAATAACGGGCCAAAATTGCCTCAACAAGCTCTTCCCACTTCATGATAGATGCACGAGAAAGGGCCTGGAGCCATTGCTTATCCTTACCCTTCAAAGAAAAAGGGAACAGTCGGAGTCTAATAGCGACATCGGAGACATTGTTGATCTTCAGCATGTCACAAACTTTGAGGAACCCTCCAATGTGACTGTTCGGATCCTCCTTTGGTAATCCATGGAACTGTGCCGATTGTTGGACCATTTGCATGAAAGCGGGATTTAGCTCGAAATTGTTCGCAGTGATTGGCGAACGATGCTGGACTGAGAACCATCAAGAGTAGGGCAAGCATAATCGGACAAGGTTCTCGGTCAATCCCCTTGATGTGCCATATGAAGATGGTCGGGTGCAATGACTTTTCCCCTTCAATCACCTTCTATAGGTCACTCTTTGCCTAAATTATGTGGTTTAATTATAATAACTGAACTTGACTTAGAATGTTTGTATTTTTCAATTGATCTAATCAATTACCCTAAATATTTTATGGCACACTAATAATGAAGTTTTGTTATATGAAGTTTAAATTTTTTGTTCTTAAATGAATGAAAATGATTATTGAGAAATATTACTGAAAGGGAATATTTGATATTTTAACAAAAGATTCATATTTAATATTACAAAATTAAGAAACTTTCATGTGTCGGGATAATATTAATGCGTAAGTAATGATTAAAATAATTTCAACATATCAAAAAATAAAAAAAAAATTTACGTATTAGATCTTTTAATAAAGTCAATTCCAAATATGATATATCAATGGAGGAAGAATTTGAAATTTATAATTTTAAGAAATTCATTATAGATAGATACATTGTGGATGGCTTGGTCATCAATCAAGGTAGTCTATCTTTCCTCATTCTTCTCTTCTTTTTCTTCTTTTTCTCTTATTCCCTTTTTTATATTATCTTGTATGGTCAATGGTTGAGGATGTTTTATTATGGAAGTAGCGATAAATATTTTTTTTATATAATGGTACTTGGTAACTTGTTCTACAAATGTGTCATATATTTGAAGGTGTTCGAGTGCTAATAGCTCTCTTCTAAGCACAAAATATAAAATAAAAAAACACTTTTGGAGTACCATCTCATGCTACAAAGCAAAGTTGCTTACTAAGGGATTTAGTCAAAAAGAGGATATTGACTATAGCATAGCACAAGGGTTGTAATACATTTTTTAAAAAATATAAGAACCAAAGTCTGCCATATGACATAATATAGAGACCAATACTGCACTTGAGCTAGGGATTTTTTTTCTTTTCATACATTAAGTGACACATGAAGGGAAAAGTATAGTAAAATAAGTTTTGCTCATCTATACACACAAATATTTTAGTATTATGAACCCCAATAGGTCATGTTCTCTTTTCAAAACAATTTCATCACTCTCATGTTTTATTGTTCTCAGCTCCTTCCAGAATACTAATATTTGAGCCTTCTTGACAATGATCATGATCTTGGAGATTTCATCCTCTATGTTTCTCCCTTTGACATTCAAATTTAAGCATGTCGGTCTCAATAGTTTAGGGCATAGAAAGGCTTTTTGCTAAGGTGTTACTTTGTAGTTACAGCCAATGGCAAGAGCTTATTACAACCAAAAGATTTTACTTACCAACCCTAAAATTAGCAACTTTATGTACTCTACGTAGAATTATGTAGTATCACAGATAATGTAAGTGAACCTGTGAGTGTAATGAGACAGCAGAAATGATAAAATGGCAAGCTAAGTCCTCACATGCATTTCATCTAACACCTTGTCATGCACCTAAATGTACAAGCTTCCAAATAACAAAATACCTAATAGATATATAGCTTACAGGAACAATCAAATGGCCCAAGAAAACAACCAACATATCAAAGAACATCATGTGTGCCATATTGACATCAACCATAACCATCCACAAGAGCAAAAGGGATGAACCATTAGAAATCAAATAGATGAATGCAGAAGAAGTATGACAAGATAAATACCAACCAATAGCTAACACCAAGATTTACGTGGAAACCCCTTGCAAGAAAAACCACTATAGATATGAAGCAATACAAGGTGGAAGCCAGCAACAATGGGGAGGATACAAATCCCCAATCTCTCTCACAAAAGGATGGATCTGAAGCACTCAATTGTTCTCCATCTTCTTCTCCCGATCCCTACCTCTATGAGGAAGGCAAAAACTGCCAACCTCTGTTTCGGATTGAAAGATGGGGCTTGAAATAACAGTTATTCAGAAAATCCCTCAAGATTGCTAAATATTATAGATAGCCCCTTTTCCAACCTACTATATGTCTAAGAAAACTTCACAACATATGAAGGCCAAAGAAGAGAAGCCAAACATCACAATTCTCCATCTTAGCGAGGATTGAACCATAAAGCAAACACATAAAGTAACTTGATGCTAAAGGTCCAATCTCCAAAAGCTTCATCTCTAAATGAACAAATCAACAAATAGGAAACTCACCTCCTCCAATGCTCCATATAGAGCTAGCTTGGACAAGCAGGAATGACAACCAAGCCAAGCAATGCTCAAACTTTACCTTCGGGACAACCTTGATTAACATATTAAATAGGTTGTGTTTTCTATCAATCTCTCCACAAATAAAGTCTTCTTCTTCAAATGAAGCCAAATGTAGAAGTTGCGTACATCAATATGCTTGGTTCTTTCATAAAACTTCTCATCTTTAGTAAGATAGATTGCTCTTTGATTATCACAAAACACAATATGATCAACTTGCTAAACTCCCAAATACCCAGAAAACCATGCAACCAAATACTCCTTCACCGCTTCTGTCAAAGATATGAACTCAGCCTCTATGGTATATAATGCAACAACCGACTGTAAAGTTGGCTTTGAACTAACATAGAAGCCACAGAGCTGAAACACATGGTAGATAAGAGAGCATCTCTCATCAAGATCCCCAGCAAAATCTATATCTGAGTAACCAACAACTTGCCCCGTATTTGCTATCTTTTGATCAAACATCAAGCCATAATTGCTTGTGCCGCAAAGGTATAAAAAGATCCACTGTACTGCCTTTCCATGCTCTTTGCCTGGCCTTGACATGAAACGGCTTACAACCCTAACAACATATGCAATATCAGGATGCGTGCAAACCAGTGTATACATCAAACTGCCAACTACATAGGCATAAGGAACTATAGACATGTACACTTCCTCCTTTGCATCCAAAGATCTTGATGATGATGACAAACTGAAATGTATTGCGCAGGGGGTGGAAACTGGCTTTGCCTAGGACATGTGGAACCTAACTAGAGCCTTCTCAATATACTAACTCTGTGAGAGCCAAAGTATACCCTAGAATCTGTCATAATGAATATCCATACCCAATAACCTCTTAGCTGCACCCAAATTCTTCATCTCAAACTTACTTCCAAGCATGGCCTTTATCTTCTCAAGTACAGAATGGCTCATTGCAACAATAAGGATGTCATCAACATAAAGCAACATATACACCCTAGAGCCATCTACAAATATCTGCTGAAAAACATAAGCATCAAATGAAATCCTCTCAAATCCAAAACTGCTGACATAAGCATCAAACCAAATATACCATTGTCTGGAAGACTACTTCAAGCCATATAATGACTGCTTAAGCAAGCAAACATGGTCTTCTTTTCCTTTAACCACGAAGCTTTCTAGTTGGGCCATATAGATCTCCTTTTCTAGGTCACTGTGAAAAAAGGCCATCTTCACATCTATTTTCTTTATCTCCAAGTCATATAGAGCAACCAAAGCTAGTAAGGCCCAAATCAGCGTATCCTTCACAATAGGTGAGAATACCTCATGGTAATCTATCCCTTCCTTTTGATTGAAGCCCTTCACCACTAATCTAGCCTTGTACCTTGGAGTGTGAACTCCTAGAGAAGTCTCCTTAAGATTGAAACCCCATTTGAAACCAACAATCTTGCGCCCTTTGGGTGGCAACACCAAGTCCCAAGTGTGGTTCTTCTGTAATGACTCCATCTCCTCGGTCATAACCTTGACCCAACTAGCTACTTGAGAACTACTAATTTCCTCATGAAAAATACTAGGCTCATAATGCACAATATCCTCATCAATTGTACTTCTACCTCTCACTAAAGTGTGACCCATTCTCCATAGCGTTGTGGTGGACTCTTCTGCCCATATAGATGATGAGCTAAGGGGATTCTGAAGCCTATGAAGTTCCACTTGAATCTGTATCCTTAAATTGATCATCAACAACATCTAACTCGAAATCTGCCACATCTATGCTTCCATGCATACTACCTGTAGATTATGATGACAATGGCTACTGTTGACTGTCAACTGTAGTAGACTCAGTTATTAGAGTCTCTTCTTCAAATGTTACCCTCTGTGCTACTTGCTCTACCTCGAAACCACCACTTATAGAGGCTCCACCTGAAGTAGGAGCCTCTATCAACTGCCACATCTCTGTTAACGATCACCTTAGGAGGTCTAGAATCCTTACACCACAAAAAATACCCCTTAACTCGATCACAATATCCAAGGAAAGCACACTTCAAAGCCCAAGGTTCTAACTAGTTCTGTTGAACATGAACACATGCCGAACAACTGAATACCCTCAAGTGATCATATTGAGGTGGTTTGCTAGACCACACCTCATTTGGTGTCATACACTCAATAGTTGTCAATGGCGAGTGGTTGACTAAGTAGCAAGCTGTGGTAATAGCTTCTGCCAAAAGACTTTAAGGTAACTCGGCATAAGTCTGGGTTCTCTCTAATAATGTTCTATTCATGCGTTTCACAACTTCATTTTTTGTGGAGTACCAATTGTGGTATAATGTCGAATAATGCATGTATCTTGACAATATTTCTCAAACACTCTCTAGTGGAACTCTATGCCATTGTTAGATCTTAAATAATTTCTATCTCCACTAAAAGCAACTGGCTCTAGACCCCACAAATCAGTGTACACATAGTCAAGAATGGCCCTCATCTTGTGAACAGGCCTGCTAAATCTCAAATGAGTTTACTTCCCAAAGATGCAATGCTTACAAAACTATATAATACTTGTCCTCTGACTACCTAACAAACCACGGTGACTCAGCTCTGCCAAGCCATGCCTAACATGTGCCCTAATCTCATGTGCCACATAGTAGTCATAGTGTTATCATCTATCTTAGAGCTGGAAGCCACTGAAGCTGACTTTGTAAGAAAGCTTCCCTACAAGAATTACAGATCATCTGCATCTGGAGTAATAAGAGCATTCATCACACACAAGGAGCCTTTAAACACCTTAATCTAAAAGCTTTGAGTTACAAACTTGTAGCCTTTCCGATTAAGTGCCTTGAATGAGATCAAATTCTTCCTTAGTCCAACCATATGACGAACATCTGTGAGTTTATAAACCATAGCATCATGCATCTTGAATCTGATGGTGCCAATGCCAACAACTTTACACTTTGTGTCATTGCCCATAGAAACTGAGCCTCCATTCAATGGCTTATTGGTGGAAAACCACTCTTGGTGCTCACACATATGGTAAGAGCATGCATAATCAAGATCCAACCAATGCTAAAACTCATGTCACGCCTGCTGATGCACTAGAAGCACAATGCCCAACTAAAGAAAAGTCTACGCTAGCAATAAGTAACTCACCAGAACAGCCATCTGAAACTGCTACACTAGCTGAAGATGTCTCATTCTTGCTGTTAACTCCTTTGTTGTCCTTCTTTTTCTTCAACTTCGGACAATGCCATTTGATATGGCCCAATTCCTTGCAATAGTTCCAATGAATGATTTTCTTGCTCGAACGAGACTTTGAACGGCTCTTTAATTTCTTCCCCTTGCTATAAGCAACATCATCACAACTATGACCATGCTTTACTGACCTTCCACATGCAACAACCAGACCTTCACTTTCACCATGACTTTCCATGTGAGTCTTCTTAAGTAAATCCTTTGACAAAAGAATAGAAGTAGCATCATCCATGGAGATAGATTCCTTATCATAAAGGATTTAATCTATAGTGGCATCATATGAATTGGGGAGTGAGCATAAGAACATGATAGCTAAATGTTCCTTGTCTATAGAGCTTCCAGGATTCTAATATTTAAGCACCGCTTTATTGAACTCATCAATATATTGCTTGATAGAAGTCCCTTCTTGCGCATCCGAAACAAGCACATTATGAGGTAGAACCAATTAGAGAGTGACTTGTCCAAATAGAGAGCCTCCAATTTCTTCCAAAGAGCCAATGAAATCTTCTCCGAACATACTTTCCATAGCACATTTTACGCAAGAGGCAACCATAGCACCGCCAATACCCTTTTATCTAGCTTCTTCATCTCATCATCTAAAATGTCTGGATTATCGCCTTCAAGCACGCGATCCAAGCCCTTGTCAACTAGAATAGAGTGTATCTTGACTTGCCATAGCCGAAAGTCACCATTGCCATCAAACTTGTTTACTTCCAAAGTTGACATCTTTGACAAAATAGTAAACAAACAAGTGCCTTTGATATAAAATTGGGCTCTAATACCACTTGTGAGTGTAACGAGACATCATAAATGATAAAATGGCAAGCTAAGTCCTCACAGGCATTTCATTGAATACTTTTCATGCATACCTTGTAGTAATACCTTGTTATGCTCCTAAGTGTACAAGCTTCCAAATAACAAAATAGCTGATCGATATAGCTTACCAGAACAATCAATGTCCCATGAAAACAACCAACATATCAAAGAACATCATGTGTGCCATATTGACATCACCATAACCATCCACAAGAGCAAAAGAGATGGACCATTAGAAAACAAATAGATGAATGTAGAAGAAGTATGACAAGAAAAACACTAATCAATAGTTAACACCAAGATTTACGTGGAAAACCCTTGAGAGAAAAAATCATGGGCGCCGTTGAGGCGATCAATCCACTATAGAGGTGAAGAAATACAAGGTGGGAGCCAACAACACTGGGGAGGCTCCAAATCCCCAATCTTTCTCACAAAAACATGGATCTGAAGCACTCAATTCTTCTCTTTCTTCCTCTCCCAATCCCTAGCTCAATGAGGAAGCCAAAAACTGCCAACCTCTGTCTCAGATTGAAAGTTGGGACTAGAGGGGGGCACGGGCCCGGCCAACAGTGCCGGACCTGGAACCGGCCCGGCCAACAGTGCCGGACCGGCGGACCGGGTTGGCCCGGCGAACTCGGCGGTTCCAGGCCACCCGGAACTTGACTCAGACCCAACCCGGCCACTCCCCCAAACCGGCGGGCCGGGCCGGGCCGAAACTGGTCAGTTCCGGGTCAGAACGTCGAGTTTTGTTTTAATTTTTTATTTTAAAAAATTAAATTATGAAATATAATTTAAAAATAATTTAAAATAAATAAAACTCAAATAAAATGGATAGGATGATCATCACTCCTTTTATAGGCAATTATTAGATTGCTTTTCATAACATAGTCGATGCGGAACTAAATGTGAATAACCTAAGATTTATGTATTAAATATATATATTTTTGTAAAGAAACCATTCTCACAAATTATTTATATGGGGCTTGGCTAAAGTAGTGGTTTTGAAATTCAAAACAATGCTTGTGTCTCAAGTTCAATCCTTGCCTACCATGGTTTTTTTTAAATTTTTTTATAAAATTCAATCATTATTAAAAAAATATTTAAGATAATTTCCAAAAAATTGCATTCTTAAAAAATTTTAAAGTTGCTAATTTATTTTTTTAAATGTTCATTATTAAATGTTGTTGGCAATATTTTTAAAACCAATATTATTTGATATGTAACTAAATTTCAATTTTTTCTAGGATCATTTTATAGTACATCACATCAATGAAATTATATCGTTTTATATAATTATATTTTTTAATAAATAATTTGATATAAATTATATTTTGTTTAAATAATGGAGATGATTAATAAATTTAAAAACAATAGATTTTAATATTGAATGATGTATATTTTCTCTATGTTAATAACAATTAAAGTAAATAAAACAATATTAAATACAAAATAATTGGATCAAGAGGAGCATACACATAACGGGGCCCGCTACAGTGTTGATCATTTTTTACACAATAGTTGGATCCGCCCGCCGGGTCACGGGTTTGAAATTCTTTAACCTGTAACGGGGCCCGCTACAGTGTGGGCCGGTTACGGGTTATGGGCCCGGCCTGCCAGTTCAGCTGAACCGGCGGGTTTGAACGGGCCGGTTCTGGGCTGGACCAAAAGTTGGCCCGTGCCCCCCTCTAGTTGGGACTTAAAATAACAATTATTCAAAAAATCAAAAAACCCAATGGTTGCTAAATATTATAGACAACCCCTTTTTCAACCTACTACATGTCTAGGCAAACTTTACACCATATTAAGGCCAAAGAAGAGGATGAAAGAGGAGGCAGAACATCACATAACCATATCAAGAATTGAACACATAATAATTGCATACTCTCATAAAGGATCAATCTTGAATTATTGTCTTTAGTAGAAAATACTTTAGCTAATCATAAACATTGGAGTTTTTTATAATGCAGCAATAAAATTTCATAAAAGATAATTAAGGATAGACTTCAATGACAGAGTGAACGCCTAACTCACATATTATCTTGAATTCTGAAAACCCCGCTTTATCAAATATTGCTTTCCATTCCTTTTTATTTCTCTCTTTCCCGAAGGTCATTGTCATTATATACACATCCCAGAGATGTTGAGTCCGCGTGGTATTGAAATTATTTAAGTTAGATTGTAGCATTGTGTCAATGATAATCACTTTTCCCTTGTTCACTTCGCGAGAGACTGACATTTTGCAATTTTTTAAAATCTTGACACAATCTTCATCACTCCAATCGTGTAATACCCACTGCAATATAAAATTTAATGACAGTGATTATACAACATAAATAAAATAATAAGTGGTGCATATTTTAATAAAATAACTAAATTTAGTGCTATATTATTGAATACATAAAACTTTTATTAGATGACTATTCATATTCATTCATATCTAGAAAACAGTTTTCTTTGATCAGAATATATAAAAAGAATATTTATTGATAGATGCTAGATAAACGGATGAAAAACTTGTTCTTGTGTCATAAAAAAAATAGGTTATTTTAAAAATAGATTATCTACAATATTTATATGTTTTCCGAGAGTATTTGAATAAATAATTTTGATTTTATTAAAACTTTATCAATTAAATATCATAACCTAAAACCAATAGAAAAAACCAATAGCCTTCTAATCTATTGGTGCCCAATTTTTTTTTACATAAGCACTTCATATTTATGCATGTCTCTAATTTTACTTCATATTTATGCATGTCTCTAATTTTTCTTAAAAAGTACCTTGAGTAGGACAGCATCAGCTGGAGGAACATGCACAAACATATCTCCTTTGACAAACTCAACCAATTCATTCTCCGGCTGCACATCCACCACATGAGCCAGATCAAGAACTGAGCACTTCATCTCCGGGAACGCTCTGGCTATGACCACCGAAGCACCACCAGTGCCTCCACCCACATCCACCAGTGACCGGAGTCCACCAAAGAGCACATCACCCCACTCCTTCACCACTTGCCCCATAAAGACTCTGCTATCACAAGCCATGGCCTCATTGAACAAAGCATTGAACTGAGGCCTCTCACTTGCAAACTTAAACAAACCCTTCCCACCATGAGCAACATGAAATGGTGTCTCAATGTTCTCATCACTATCTTTGATCCATGAAGTCATCGCTTGCCCAGCCATCACTGATTGCAAGCCTGTTCTTAAAAGAACAAGAGGTGCTAAACAGTTTGTGCTTCCAGTGATAAGCAATCTAGAGGTTGCAGTCAAGTCATACAGCACATTCTCTTCATTGCTAGTATCTAATTCATTTACTTTAATGGAAAAGAAACCAGAGTTTACAAGAACGCGCATGATGCGCCGAAGAAATTGAGCTCGAGATGTGGAAATGGATAGTGCTTGGATGAGCTCGGAGAGTGTCATGGGACCGCCGTGGTTGTGCATGACGTCGGGCACACCGAGCTCGACGGCACACCGGAGACAAATAGTGTCAATAAAGGCAAGCATCTGGTTCCATAGTGGTGTTATTGCTTCGTAGAAATCATGAGCTGATCTCTCTACCTCCATGGATGATGACATGATCACTGTTGAACAAAGATGGAGATTTGGATGGTGGACGTAATGAAAGTATTGTGGAATATAAATAAGAGATCATCATCCATCGCAAGCAAGTGGCATTATAATATGTAAGACCATCCAAATAAGGGATCGTGTTCTTAAAATTGTACCATGGTTCATTGTTTGATTTGTTGAATTAACCATTTAATTTTATTGATGTAATAATTTTTGGTTTTTGTTTTTTATGTTTGTTTTTTTATTTTTTGTTTTTTTATTTTTTTTTTACAGATAAGGATAAGTGCCTCATTTAAAGAAAGTTAAGAACGTACACAAATGTGGAGCACAACCGTAAGCTTAATAAACACCTATGCCTTTATCTTATATGGGTTTTGGAGTTTGATCTAGATTTCTTTCCGAAACAAATATCATACACAAAAGATCCGATGTTAATAGGTCTAAAAAGTGTTGGCGATTTAATAAATAATTATTTAAAATTCTTTATACAATGGCTCTAATTATTATAGAACATTTTAATTCTTTTTAAGTTAAAATGCTAAATCTATAATTCAATACTAAATAAAAATAAAAATATTAATTTAACTTATATAATCTGATAAAAAAATAAAAATAAAAGATATCATTTGGACTAAATTTTAGAGGTTAGATGTACATTGAACAATTTTTGTCAAAATGCAGTATAATTAAAAGTAGAAATATCACCCGGACTAAATTTTCTAAGTATGATGTCCTTTGATATTTTTTTCCCTTTCTATAACCGTAGGAGTATTGATATGAATGTATAAAATAGTAGCTTAGGGAGAATGTGTCTCTCATTGTAACACCGAATATATAATATGAAAACTACAACCAATGTATTGGACCAAATCAATTGAAGATAACATATTAAAATAAAAAGTACTATTCAATTCGATATTAGATTATTCAAGTTTTCTCTTTGTACTGACGATTCGCATTCATAAAATTGTTACTCCTCTCTCATAGATGATTTGCTTGGTTATCATTGTTGACATTTCTAGGGAGGTGGTTGTCAGGTCTCCATCATGCCTAGGCTGGGATTCATAAGAATATAAATTCATATGAAAGAATAATATTCATGTTCTATCTCATTGCACTAAAAAAAAAAAAAACAATAAAAAAAACCATAAGTAAAAAAAGGACAAAATGTTAAGTGGTATGCAAATCTCAACTTGTGTATAGAAAGATTATTGCGCGTAAGAGGGTCTCAATGGGCTCCACTAGGTATCGGGACTTCACCTAATGGGAATTCAGGGCTACGGCATGGGCCGGGTAGTTATGATAGCCTATCCACATGGATATGGGTTTTGAAGTTAGTTAGATAACTAGATAAGTTGGTTACTTTAATTGGAGTCTGTTATCTGTTATCTTAATTATGTATTCAGTCGTCCGTTGTATTTAAGGAACTTATGATGAATGGAAACGGGGATGAGTTCCAGAACCCTTTTCCCCTTCCTCTCTTCTCTTCCTCTCTTCCCTTCCCCTTCTACCTCGTCCTCCTCTCACTTAAATCCCAGGATTCTCGCAACATTTGGTGCTTTCGTTGAGAGACGAACATGACTGAGGGCATGGTGACACGCTCTCGGGCCTTAGACGATCAGCTCTCGAACCTTACCGAGCTCGTGACTAAACAGGACGCCAAGATGGATGCCTTGAGCGTTACAGTGCAGCAACACGCCGAGACTTTTGAAATGTTGCAGAAGTCCCTAGCTTCACAGCAGGCGGTCATGGCTGACATGATGGTCAAGTTAGCTAGGAGTGACAAGGCTCCACCTTGTCCTACACCTCCGCAACCCCCTCTTTTGCCGCTACCCCCGGGTCCGGTGACAACCGCAAGCTCGCACACTGCACTGTTGGGACCACAGCCAACGGGACCATCCAGGTTGCCGCGGCTAGAGATCCCGCCATTCTCAGGAGAGGACGTGACGGGTTGGCTCTTCCAAGCCAACCATTTCTTTACATTCCATCAAATTCCAGTTGACCAGAGGGTCACCATTGCTGCATTCTATATGGCTGGACCGGCCCTACAATGGTTCCAGTGGATACACCTAACAAGGCAGATGGCATCGTGGGAGGAATTCGCTCGCCAACTGGAGCTTCGGTTTGGGCCGTCCACTTTCATCAACCACCAGCCCCAACTGTTCAAACTGAGGCAGCGGTCCACCGTGGGGAGGCGATGTCGAGCGGATTTGAGTGCCTCTCGTCTCGAACGACGAAGCTGTGCCCAGCAAGCTTGTTGAACTGCTTCCTTTCCGGCCTCCGAGAGGATATACAGAGGGAGTTATACATCCTGCGACCAAATGATCTCCACGAGGCGGTTGGCTTGGCCAAGTTGGTTGAGGAAAAATGTAACGCGGGGAGACCCTCCATCCCGTACAATCGGCCCCAACCCCACAGACCACCCACCACGGCTGCAGGAGCCCGGCTACCCAACCTCCCAGTCAAGCGCCTTACCTCAACTGAGATGGCAGCCCGCCGAGAAAAAGGGTTGTGCTTTAACTGCGACGCCAAATTCGTCCCCGGGCACAAATGTAGCCCTCCCCAATTCCTATGCCTTATGGTAGACGTCGCCGAGGAGGAGCCGCCGGATGATTCCGTTCCCCAAGCTGTGTTAGACCCAGAAGACGATGAGGGAACCCCAGTGACTGGGGGCGAGTCATCTCCCTCGATCTCCTTCGATGCACTGACGGGGCAAGTCATCCCGTCCACACTGAAGATCGCCGGTTCGGTTAACGGTCGCGACGTCGTGGTTCTCATCGATGGAGGCTCCACGAACAACTTCATCCAAGGCCGGCTCGCAGAACACCTGAGCCTCACCGTCCAACCCTCGCCGCATCTCCGGGTGACTGTGGGGAACGGCGAGTCCGTAGGGTGCGGGGGACAGAGCCGCCAAGTCAGCTTGAAACTCGGGGCCACCGACTTTACCGTTGATTTGTTGCTGCTACCAATATACGGCGCAGACCTAGTGCTAGGTGTGCAATGGCTGTCAGGACTGGGTCCTGTTCTCTTCGATTACCATGATCTGTGGATGGAGTTCGATCACCGAGGCAGCCGTATCCGTTTGCATGGATTATCTCACCCGACATTAAATTACATCTCCCCATCAGCCCTCGCCAAGACGGGCCACGTGCACCAGACGGCCCAGTACTGGCACCTCGAAGTCGACCACGCCGACTCGAGCGTTGAGCCCAAGGTGGGTCCCCAGGCACCGCGCGAGTTCGTCTCGTCCCTACGAGACATCCTATTGCAGTTTTCAGACATTTTCTCCAGGCCGTCAGGGCTTCCCCCACCGCGGCCACTGGACCATCGCATCCCTTTGCTTCCGGGCATGACCCCCATCAATGTCAAGCCGTATCGTTACCCATATTTCCAGAAGGCGGAGATCGAGAAGCTCGTCGGGGAGATGATCACGGAGGGGGTCATTAGACCAAGTTCGAGTCTATATTCCGCCCCGGTCCTTCTCGTCAAGAAGGGCGACGGCAGCTGGCGATTCTGCGTCGACTACCATGCGTTAAACGCGGTTACCGTTAAAGACCGGTTTCCCATTCCGACCGTGGAGGAGCTTTTCGATGAGCTTGCCGGTGCACAAATCTTCTCGAAGCTGGATCTTCGCGCGGGGTTTCACCAAGTGCGCATCCACCCACCAGACATCGAAAAGACGGCGTTTAGGACCCATGAAGGCCACTACGAGTTCCGAGTGATGCCTTTCGGTCTAACCAACGCCCCGTCAACCTTCCAGGCGCTCATGAAATTGGTGTTCAAGGATGTTTTGCGCCGGTTTGTATTGGTCTTCTTCGACGACATCCTCGTCTATAGCCCGGATTGGGGCAGCCACGTCAAACACCTACAAGCAGTCTTCACCCTCCTCTGTTCTCACCGACTATTTGCTAAGCAGCAAAAGTGCGAGTTCGGCAGCATTGAGATCGGGTATCTCGGTCACAGAGTCTCGGGACTAGGGGTTGCCGTTGATCCCTCCAAAATCGCGACCATCCTAGAGTGGCCCTCGCCCAGGTCCGTGCGAGAGCTACGAGCCTTCTTGGGCCTTACCGGGTACTACCAGCACTTCATTCGACACTATGCCTCCCTCGCCGTGCCGCTTACCAACCTCCTTCGGAAAGAAGCCTTCGTTTGGTCCCCGGAAGCTTCCACCGCCTTCCAGAACTTGAAGGCCTCCTTGACTGAGACGCTGGTCCTACAGCTACCGGATTTCTCTCACCCCTTCGAGGTTCAGACCGACGCGTCCGGTAGTGGGATCGGAGCGGTGTTAGCCCAAAAGGGGCGGCCAATCGCCTTCTTCAGCAAGCCCTTGAGCAGCAAACTCCGAGCTTCCTCCACGTATAGCCGCGAGATGTTCGCCATCACCGAATCTATCAAGAAATGGCGGCACTATCTCCTTGGGCGGCGATTCACTGTACTCACAGATCACCAGAGCTTGAGGGCTCTCGTCCACCAAACCATACAAACACCGGAGCAGCAACATTGGCTCACCAAGTTGCTAGGCTACGACTTCGACATCTTGTACAAGCCAGGAGCTTTGAATGGTCCAGCAGACGCCCTCTCCCGCTTGCATTCTCCAGCCATTCATGCTATCAGCGCGTCCACCCGCCCCCTCACGGCGTTATGGGATGCCCTTCGGCAAAGCTACACAAGTCACCCTGCACTAACCAAACTCTTCCGTTCTGTGCAGGACCATCCCGACAACCATCCTCATCACTCTATCAAGGACGGCGTCCTCCTTTATAAAGACCGTGCATTGGTTCCTGCCGAATCCGCACTCCAGCAGCTGCTCCTCGCGGAGTTCCATAATTCGGCCATCGGAGGGCATGCGGGCATCCAGCGGACCTACGCCCGACTGGCGAGTGTGTTTTATTGGCCAGAGCTCTGCCGCTCGGTCAAGGAATTTGTCAATCGTTGCACCGTCTGCCAAACCACCAAGCCGTTCAACATCGCCCCTCAAGGCCTACTTCAACCGCTCCCCATTCTGGGCAAAATATGGGACTCCCTGTCCCTCGACTTCATCACCCAACTACCGCCATCCTCCGGAAAAAACCACTATCACGGTAGTCGTCGATCGACTATCCAAGAACGCCCATTTCTCGGCCTACGGGTCCCGCGAGTTCAGACCCCTAAGTTGCTTCTATCTTCGTCCGAGACATCGTACGACTCCATGGGTTCCCGACCTCCATCGTATCTGACCGAGACCCCATCTTTATGAGTGCCTTCTGGAAGGAGCTGTTCCGCCTACAGGGGACGTCCCTAGCCATGAGTAGTGCCTACCACCCCCAGACCGACGGCCAAACAGAAGTCCTAAATCCCTGCCTGGAAGACTACCTCCGCTACTTCGTAGCTAATCAGCCTCGCCAATGGCTCTCCTACTTACCTTGGGCCGAATGGCACTACAACACTTCATGGCATTCGGCTATCAAGATGACTCCCTACGAAGCAGTCTATGGACGCGCGCCTTCCTCGCTGCTCGACTACCTCACGGGAGCGTCCTCCGTTGCGCAAATTGATGATCTGCTTACTGACCGTACCGCTATGATCCGGTCTGCGCGAACAACCTTCAACAGGCACAACGACGGATGCGCGCACAAGCCGATGGCCACCGCCGAGACGTGACCTTCCAGGTCGACGACTGGGTATTCCTCCGACTGCAGCCTTACCGACAATCTTCTGTGGCCCATCGCCGGAATGATAAGCTATCACGACGATTCTATGGGCCCTACCGCATCCTGGAACGAGTTGGCCACGTCGCTTATAGACTCTACCTTCCACCCGGGGCGCGTATTCACGATGTCTTCCACGTCTCCAAGTTGAAGCGGTGTCACGGAGATCCCCCCCAGCAGCCTACCCCTTTCCCGTCTCAATTGATCAAGGATCGCCCTCTACTGACCCCAGCTGCCATCCTAGACTCCCGAATTATCCTTATTCGTGGTCGCCCACACTATCAGCTACTCGTCAGGTGGGAGCAACAACCAGCCTCTGACGCCACCTGGGAACCTCTCCAGGATTTTCGAAGAGATTTCCCCGACTTCCACCTTGAGGACAAGGTGCTTTTCCCAGGCGGGCTAAATGTTGCGCGTAAGAGGGTCTTAGCAGGGCTCCACTAGGTATCGGGACTTCACCTAATGGGAATTCGGGGGCTACGGCATGGGCCGGGTAGTTATGATAGCCTATCCACATGGATATGGGTTTTGAAGTTAGTTAGATAACTAGATAAGTTGGTTACTTTAATTGGAGTCCATTATCATCTATCTTAATTATGTATTCAGTCGTCCGTTGTATTTAAGGAACTTATGATGAATGGAAACCGGGATGAGTTCCAGAACCCTTTTCCCCTTCCTCTCTTCTCTTCCTCTCTTCCCTTCCCCTTCTACCTCGTCCTCCTCTCACTTAAATCCCAGGATTCTCGCAACAAAGATCCTAACAAACTCCTAGCAAATCTCAACTTCCCTATACACAAAACTAATGAATAATTAGTTGAATGTCTCACTTTGTCAGATGCCTCAACTTTCTTCTACGGTTATTGGCAATTTGTTTCTGTTTTTTTTTTTTTCATTTTTCTAATAATATACACAGTTTTTTCTTTAAAATCATCCATCAATGTATCATTAGAAATTGTTTGATTTGGTACAAATGGATAGATTTTATTTTCAATTACACTGATATATATAATTTGTAAAAAAGTATGAAAATTATTCTTATTACATATAAAATTATAATATAACCTAATTTTATAACGATTAGTTTTATAATGGCTAATTTCCCAAGGCTAGTTTTATAACAACTAGTTTTTTAATTGGTAGTTTGACCATTCATAAATTAAAGGGAAAAGTACAAAAAAAAACCCATGTGGTTTCCGAGTTTTGCAAAATAAGGAATGAGGAATTTTTTTTTCGATTCTATGATATGTGATTTCCCGAGTTTGCAAAAGGGAAAAAAACCGTTAACAGCGTTAACTTTTTCCGCTTTTAGCGAGGGCAAAATTGTCTATTTATGTAAAAAATCACTATGTGGCTTAAAAAACAAGATTTTTCAACATGATTTTGTTTGATTTTTGGAATTTAAGTTTTTTTTTCTTGTTTAGTGAAATTTTGGAAGAGAAATAAATTTAAAAAATATATTTTTTTATGTCATATAAGTTGATTTTTAAATAAAATGACGATTTTGCCCTTGTGAGTTAACACCGTTAATTGCTTGATAACGGTTTTTCCCTTTTTTGCAAATCTAGGAAACCACATATCATAGAATCGAAAAAAAAATTCCTCATTCCTTATTTTGCAAAACTCGAAAACCACATGGGTTTTTTTTGTACTTTTCCCTAAATTAAATTAAGTTACTTTAAAATTATATATTAATTAAATTACAACAATAAATAAATACATTAGCGGTAAGTTACATAATATTAAAATTACATTGCAATAAAGGCATATATATATATATATATATATATATATTTTGATAAATTGGCGACAAGCACCTTTTTATTTTTTTGCATTGTGTCTGATTGGTTTCGAACTCGAGACCTCCCAAACACAAGCAAGGTAGGAAACCAATAGGCTATGCCATCTTATATAAAGAATACAAAAGATAAATACTAAATATTATATTTTAATTTTATGCAATTGCGCATCATGTAATGATTCTCAAGTTGCTTATCTATCAAGTGGCTAGCGTCCATGGTTTGAATTTGATGATTAGTCATCATTTAAAAGATTTCTTCAAACTTCTCACTTCAGCTAATTTTTATTCCCCCATTCTCTTCATTCAGCCCGTCTTTTTGCCATTTCTTTATTCATATTTTTATCATTGATGTAATAAAATAAACTGGAAATTGCTAAAAACACCCTCAAAATTTGCAATATGCACAGATTCTCCCCTTAAATTTGGCTATCCATAAAAACCCCTTCCTTTTGAATACAATGATTTTTTAAACCCCCCAAACATCTAACAGTGATTGATAGAGTTAATTTGGAATTTTTTGGACGAAATTGTCCCTCGCGTGGGAAGTTATGGCAAGTGTGACAGGGTTTGACTATAATGCCCTTAGGTGCAATGAGTTTCTATTTAAAAATGAGGCTTCTATTTAAAATATGAGGTATGAGGTTCTGTTTAAAAAATGAGTTTCATGTTTAAAAAATGAGTTTTCTATTTAAAAAAATGAGTTTTTTTGTTTAAAAAAAATGAGTTTTCTGTTTAAGAAATGAGTTTTTTGTTAAAAAAAATGAGTTTTCTATTTAAGAAATGAGGTTTTTGTTTAAAAAAATAAGGTCTCTATTTAAGAAATGAGTTTTCTGTTTAACAAATGAGGTTTTTGGTTAAAAAAATGAAGTCTCTGTTTAAGAAATGAGTTTTTTGGGGTGTATTTATCACCCCCAAAATCTCTTTATTGCAGTTGGGCTGGGCCAGTGAGACAAAGCATGCGGCTCACAATCACAGTCACGTTGCATGAAAAATGGGATTTCGAACCCTAGAATTTTGATCTCCACCTCGATCTAGATCTCGATCTTGCAGAGAAAAAGGTGCAACCTTTCGATGCCTTCGCTCGACGACGAGGAGCGTGCGGTCTTCCCCGAGGTCGACGACGAAGAAGATGAAAGAGATGAGGTCGACGACAGGGAAGACGATGAAGACGAAGACGAAGACGAAGACGGCAAGATCGAACTCTCATCGGCGCCGCTTCCTCCCTCCGTTCCCGTCACCGACTTAGGCACCATGGATCCAAACCCCGGAATGATCCATGTTGCGGTCTCCGCAGTCGAGAATGGTTTCGTTCAAGTTCAACCTGTCTTATCCGAAGTCGCCACCGAAGACCTCACCACTCCGACCGCCGAGGAGCGTCGCTAACCCTGATCGCCAACGCCGACAAAGATTTCTCCTTTAAGACCCCACCGAGCGAGGCCACCTTCGAGATCGCTCGCCCGGATCCGGAGCTCGGCACTCAAGCGTTCGGCGAGATCGGCGACGATGAGATACTCAATGTCCATACTCAATGAGGGTTTTCGTTTAAAAATGAGGTCTCTGTTTAAAAAATAAGCTCTCTGTTTAAAAAATGAGTTCTCTGTTTATATGCTTGTTTGTCTTTGTTTAACTATCGATGTTTCGTTTAATATATTAGCGTTTACGTTTAAAAAAAAGTGATTAAATATCGTTGTTTCTATTTAAATATGTACGAGTGGCCAAGATTAATTGGTTTTTTTATATCCATGATTAATTTATCACGTAAATATTTATTTTTTTACATTTAAATATTAATGTTTTTGTTTAAAAAATGAATTTTATGTTTAAAAAAATGAGGTTTCTGTTTAAGAAATGAGTTTTTTGTTTAAGAAATGAGTTTTTTGTGTAAGAAATGAGGTTTATGTTTAAAGAAATGAGCTCTCTGTTTAAGAAATGAACTCTCTGTTTAAGAAATGAGTTCTCTGTTTAAAAAATGAGCTCTCTGTTAAGAAATGAGTATATGCAAAAAGGAATGCAAAAAAGAATGAAAAAAATGTATGCAAAAAGGTTTAAGGGCAATGATGGAATTTCATAATGCAGGGGGTAAAAAGGAAGTGAAACAATAAAGGAAGGGCTGTCTGAGGTATGCAAAACTCACAGGGGCTGTTTGGGAAGTTTTGAAATTATCGAGGGGTAAACAGTAATTTTCCCTATTTCCATTTTAGTCCCTCCACTTTAATTTGATCCAATTTCATTCCTCTACTTTTTCAATCGGGTATATTAAGTCCAACTATGTAATGAAAGTTACATTTGCCGTTTTGTTTCAATTGACGTGATATTTTTTTTAATCAAAATATAATAATAATAATAATAATAATAATAATAATAATGATTAAAAAGAAAAATATATATTAAAGAAATAATGGAGAGCTTAGCGTTCTCTCCCATCACCCATCTAAAGACCTACATATCCACCTACTTGATCAGCCACAATTTCAAACTCACCAAAGGAAACAATTCCTTCACCACCAAACTCCGTACTGGCACTGCCACTTTCCTAACCATGGCCTACATCCTTGCCGTCAATGCCTCCATCCTATTAGTGATATAGGACTAATATTACTCTACGCAGGTGCGCGTGCCATACAAGTTGTAAAATGCGCTTAATTATAAGATTGCCGATCACATAGACAACTAGGAAGTACTAGTATTAACCATTCACCTTGTTACTTAGCCTACAATGCAAGTGTTGAGTTGGACTGAAGAAAGAACACTTAAATTAAGAAAACTAATCGGTGATACTAGCCAAGAAGACAATCAAGCATGACATGGAGGTGTTTGGGCATAGAATGCTCTAGGGGTTTATAAAGAAGTACTGAGCAGGAATGCATTAATTAATTGCAAATTGATTATACCAAGGGAGTTACTAAAACATATTACCTATTTCCTTAAGGAAACTATTAACTGGCCCTATACAGAACCGATACAGACTATCATATGACGGCAATACACTTGATGACCTCTATCTAGATATTAACCAGGTTTTAAGTAGTTAATCCTTCTCTCGAAGCTATTGACCATAATCCCATATAAAGAAGGATTGGAGCCTCTTCCTAATCCTTATAACCTTTGTGCATGTACCTGTGGGTTGGCTAAACGAGGAACAATGTCTTCGTCAACCCCAGCTTATAGTTCCGCCACTAGCTAATGCAGTGCCAAACAGAGGTAGGGTTAACACCAAGCAAGAGGTCGATCAGTAAGGTATTATATTGATGGGTAGTTGTGAAGTAGATGTCGTAAAGGATCATCATCAGCGCAAACTAAGTGGCTTAGGCTTTGAGGCTCGAGGAATAAATGAAACTAAATCAAAGGTGCTAAGCATCTCCAAAGTGACGTCATGGTAGAAGGGTTCCTCAATTGATAAAAGTTGGTTCCACTCCCAAAAATCTACCATCGGCCACATCTCTGTGGCAATACCCATGTATTCAAGCACCTGCCAGTCGATGGTGCGGCTTTGGGTAAACCACTTTGTTACTAAGCGATCATACCACTCTCAAAAGTGAGGTGCCATGAATAAGGGTATGATGGGGACTGTAGGGGTGAAGGGACCCATAGAGGAGATGTCCTCCCTTCATTCTCCCTTAAATAGGCTAGCCACTAATATCTTATTCTATGGCATCCTACAATGGAAAATATGAGAAATTAGTTCGAGAATACAAAATTTTTCTTGCTTCCATACTGCTTATGGGCCCGCTTACAGGGAGTTGGGAAACCTTGCCTTTACGATAGTCCTTACTGCTGTAAGCCATGGGGCTTAATTGTAAGGACCCTCTTTTGTGCAAAAATTCATTCAATCATGCTCTAAAACATTATGTAAAACATCTAAAGCATCCCACACAAGAAAACACTTGAACTATTTGAGAGAATCAAGAAAAAAAATAAAGTTATACCTTAGTTAAAGAGATGTATAATGAAAACTCACAGTTAAAGACTTAAAAAAGAGTCCAAACCCCTTATAAATGACTTTACAAGGTGAATGTGAGGGAGGAATAGTGAAAATGAACTCGAAGAGTCCCTGGTGATGCCCTTAACCCTAGATCCTTAAGGATGGTTTACAGGTGTAAGCTGTATTTGCAAGGCTCGCTATGGTGCTAGAATGGTTGACTTATGACCATAAGGTAGCTATAAGGGTTCTATCATTTTTACAAATTGAGTTACGACCACAAGGGGTCTATGTAATGTTTTGTAAGGTTCACAATCCACCCCTTACGGTTGTTCTTATGGGTGTAAGTACCCGTAAGGTGTTCAAGGTAACTTTGGGTTACGAGCCATAAGGTATGTAGTAAGGTGGTCTGTAATGTTCACTAAATAGTCCTCACGGTCGACTTATGGGCGCAAGACCTCGAAAGCCACCCGGTACACTTACTTCCTGAGGTTATGGCCCGTAAGGGTCAGATATTTTACCCATAATGCTTACAGGATGACCCTTACAGCACCTCTTATGGGTGTAAGTGTCTTGTAAGAGACGCCAAGATTCTTACTCTCTAGGTTTATGGGAAATAACTCTGTTTGTAATGCTCTCTGTTTGGCCCTTGCTGGGTAGTTTACAAGCATAATGACACTAGTAATACTGATAGGTTGGTGGTTATGGTTTAGCTTATGAGTGTAAGTGGTCCGTGAACAAACCTCAAATTAAGAAAAAGAAAGAGTATATACCCTGCCTAAACATGAATGTCCTCATACAAATATGAGCTGTATAGCATTGTCACAGCATTCAGAATCATTAAAATATGACCAACATGGAAAAATTAACACAACACAATCAAGGATGTTATTTATAACACACAAAACAAAACAAATAAATCTAAACTAAAAGGTACAAGAAAAATACAAAAAAACGCTTGGGTCACCTCCTAAGAAGCGCTTATTTTACATCACTAGCTTGACATACCTATGTTGGCGCATTTAATGGGCTTCCAGCAATAAGAACTCCCCCAATTTGGTGTTAACCTCCCTATTATGTAGTTCAAGTCCTAAGTCAAAAAAAATATAAGGAGCTTACCAATCATAGCACCAAGTTCATTGATTATCTCCTTGAGCAAAAGTTTTGTCTTATCTTTTGTGTTTTAAATGACCGCACTCCATTGCTTCTCATGTGGTTGAGTCGAAACTTCAATGTTGTTGTTAATAGAGGGGGTATCATCTTCAATATGATCATGCAATAACTCCTCTTAACGCTTGTTGCCCACCAGTTTCTATATACAATCATGAGAGATCGAATCAATAACATTTAGGTAAAGCCAAAATCCATGAGAAAGATAAACTTGTCAACCTTAACCAATACATACTTAATGATTCCCTTATGATGCCTAATGGATCGGTCGCCTAATTGCAAGGTCATCATAGCTGGTTGCAAGTCTCTAAGCCCTAGCTTTCTAAAGATGGTGTATGGTATGAAATTAAAACTAGCACATAGATTAGACAAAGCCTTTTCAATAACCAAACTACCAATCATGCAAGGGGTAGTGAAACTTCCTAGATCTTTGTTCTTTGCTGGAAGCTTGTTTTGAAGGATTATCGAGCATCCTTTACTCAATGTGACCATGGACACTTCTTCAAATTTCCGCTTGTTTGTAAACAAATCTTTGGGGAACCTAGCATACTTGGACATTTATACCAATGCCTTTACAAATGGTACATTGATATGACATTGCTTGAGCAAGTCCAAGAATCAGTTGAATTGCTCAACCCCTTGATCTTCTTAAACCTCGGACAATATTGAGAGGAGTACTTAATTATGTTATGTTGACAATTATACATTTTACTAAGAAATGTCTACTCAAACTCGCATTGGACCCTCTCGTGCTTGAACGATACAATACATAGCATTATCGTCATCCAAACACCACACATAGCATTATCGTCATCCTACTTGAACTATCTAGCCATGTATTCTCACCTTTGGGTCGAGATTTTCCTTAGAGAAACTTCTTCAGCTGGTGGCCTTCAACGAGAGAACAATGGATTCGGAGAAGATGAAGTATGATGCTCACAAGTAATACGACTGAGGGGAAAAGTTTCTCCACCGGCTTCACCATGATATGTAGAAGATGAACAGTTGCGCCTGGAGAAAGGGTTTCGTGTATCCCAATGGTTCACAAATCCAACCGTCCAACTGTGGGCAGTTATCAAGAAGATGGAAGGCATTCTCATCATTTCACGTCCTAGAGAAGTTTCTCCACTCAGGGGGCACTCTGGTAATTTCCACCACTAACTAACTCCCCCATTTAACACTGTTTATGGAATTTGGACTGAAAAATGAAAACTCAATAAATGAAGGACCTTGAAGGAAATAGAAAACTTGCATAAATTTATTGGGAAAGTTCAAATTTTTCAGGAATTATTAAATACATTCCACTTATTATTATTATTATTATTTTAATTATATATATATATATATATATTTCATGGGCCAAGGGGTGTTGAAACATGTAAACTATGTGTAAACCATGCAAGCCATCGCAAATGAGAGAATACCTTGACTGTAAGGGTTGAGCTAGATGAACATTCATTTCAAAAGCATAATTATTAGACTTATTAGTGAATTGATGGTCCATCAAAAAATTGTTGCATTCATCCATGCTAAAAGCAGTAAGACAAGATTTACAATGAAATGTGCCCACCAGATTATGCTTGATGTTTCATGCTTCTGTTTCATTAAGAACATCTCTGACATGACCCTCCATAGCTATACAAACCAAGAAATCCATTTCATTAGTTACTATTCATTAATTAAAAAAAATACTATTTATGCCACATAAATTTGCGATATACAAAAATGTCCCAAATTTGTGACACAAATTAGAATATTTTATGATAAATAAATAAATATTGTAAACTGAGTCAAACCCCGTCACAAAAAATTTATCATTATCAAGTGTCACAAATTTTTTTTTTGCAAAATTTTGGCGACAAATGTTGCAAACGTTGGCTTACAAGCATCCTAAAAAAATCCCCCTACTCTGCAACCCTGAAGGGATGAAACCACTATTTCTCCCACAAGGAACCCACACCCAAGCCCGTGACCATTACTAGAACAATACTGGGGCTAAGTGTATAGTTCATTAACAATACAAGAATAATACTGTTGAGGGGAGGATTCAAATTTTGTTCTCCCCCTTGTATTCTTATATCATATTATTGGGCTATCAAATAGTTGACTCTTATATGCTTTATACATGTTCAAGTGCATCATCTGATTTTTGTATTTAATAAATAAGTAGATCCATTTAAACATATAGGATATATATCATAGGATATTTTACCTAAGAGCATACAAAGTCTACATCATATATTTGGAAAATAAAGCTCACAAAAATGGGAAGCATCAACTAAGCCTTATGTAATCATTTGTCAATAAATTGGTCACCATTAATTTAAAAAGAAAAAAAAAGCTAGATTGCTCAAGAATAATCATCATTAGCAACATTAGAAAAAAAAAATCCAAACTTTCATATTGTAAAACTCATTATCACTGTAGCATCCAAACTAATTCAATATGACAAGTGATTAGATACATTGAAAGGTATAGGTATTGGGAGAGTTAAGACTTACAATTAAACCATTTAATTTAAGCAAGGGGTAATGCATTGAAGGGAATGACCTGCTCCAATGTTCAAAATACTAATTAACTAGATCACTGTGAATCACATGATTTTAATATGAGATACTAATGTCATATTGATAAACTGGACACCATATTGGCCGAACCAGAAGTAAAATTAAGGGGTGGTGACGTTAATCTAAACAAATTATAAGTATTACAAAAATTATATTAATACAAATTTGGAAATTGATAATTTGCATTTCAATTTGATTGCCATTAATTTCAATTTGATGTTTGAAACTAGATGCAGAATGTACAGATTTTAGTAGTTGAGTTGTTTTAACATAGTTGTTTTGAAACACGTGAGGTTCTCAGTAGATTTAATCATTAATAAATAAAATTGTTAGTTCTGACGATATGGATTGGCATTATTTGATAAGCCAAGTAGTGACATAACAAGAGGAAAGTGATGTGGCAATGATGACTCAGCTAAAGAAGTAATGACTAGGATGATGATGTGGCAAAATGTTGATGTCATGACATGTGAAGCTACATAGGTTAGAAGATCTAGATGAAGATTATGTTTAGAAGATATTCCTCTCAATGGAGTCATGTGATGATTAACTATTTTTTAGAAAATGCATCAACTCTAAAAGATTTCTTCAAGAAGGGTAAGTTTTATTTAAGATATGGTTTGATTTATCCTTGGTAAGATCCAGGATGATAAACTATATCTTTGATAGAACTCCTTTTAGAAAAGATCTATATTAAAGGGAGAGGAATATTCTATCATTGGCAAGATTTTAAGATCATAAAGATTGTGTGGAACTTAGTTTGGTGAGAAGCTATTAGAAGACACAAAGCTTAGTTTGGTGTAGAGCTATTTGAAGACACAAACTAAGTTAGGCAAGGACAAGCCAATGAGATTATCAAGACCATATTTAGCAACACAATTTGAAGGAAGATCCAAGAGCTAATTATGAGTGGGGCTATTCAAGGAGACTAATCATATGTGGAGATTGATTGAAGATTACATGAGATATGATTGAAGACTTGAAGATCCAAGCATGGATGATTGGAGATCATGCTTGAAGATATTTAAGGCTAAACTTGGATAAAGATAAGATCAAGTTTAGTACCAATATTTCCTTGAGTCAAACGAAGATCATTTGGGAAGACCAAACTTGGACCAAGTTTGGAAAAAAGATCGGGAGATCTTCGGTGGCCGTGTTTGGTCAGATGGTTGCGTGTGCCTTGGTAGACGTGTCTCTCGGGAGAGGGGACCTACTGAAATGATGTGAGGAAGGAAGCAGCTGTAGGCAGGAGGAACTCGGGTCGAGTCAACCATACGAGGCGGATTGAAGGAATCGGGAATGTTGAAGGTCACAAATTCGGGTGCAACTAGCTAGAACTCAGTCATGTTCAATAAGGTGGACCATGTTGCAAATGGGTGTTGCAACATCTAACTTTGGAATGTGTCCAAGTTAGGAAGCCGCGGAGAATTCTAAAAGAGGAAGGTTTATTTGGACGTTGATGCCTCTATATAAGATATCTTGCTTGAAGATTTAGGATGAGCCACGAAGTGAGAAGACCCTCTGAGTGAGGATTGAGGAGAGTGGGCATCGGGCAATCTAGAGAGGATATTCTTTGTCTTGAGAGAGTGAGAGAGTGGTGTACTCTTTGTTCTTAAACCTCTTTAAGTGGATTGTTTCTCCGAGGCCTGGCCCCCCCAGATGTAGGCAAGGTTGTGCCGAACTGGGTTACCAATTTGCTTGTCTTCTTTCTCTTGCATGATTGTGTGTGTGTGCCTGTCTAATATTCAAGTGAGTTCTTAAGTAACTTATCTTACCACACTAACCCACCGGAACCATCAAAAATATTTACAACATCTATGCAAGGTTTAAATGTGCAGAAGATGCACAGCTATTTGTTTTAATGGGACACACATTTTTTCTGTATTAGTGCTTTTTTTAAAAAAAATCTTTTTATTCTATTTATTTGTATTTTTATTTTTAATGCACTGGTGGCCTCACCAACATGGAGGCTCTTAATTATTCCCAAAAAAAAAACACATGGAAGCTCTTATAATTTGGTAGATCTTGTAGCAAACAAGTTCCTCCATTTGCGCACAACTGCTATCAGAGAGTACCAAACAACTGAATTTTTATTTTCAAAAAGCTGATGAATATAAAAGTAAAGCAATATATATTTATATATATAAAATTTTATTCCGACATGGGTTAGTAAAAAAAACTAAATAAATAAAAATTAGATAATGATTGAAAAGTCATAGAATTAGATTATAACTTAAAAATATCTAAAAACATTTTTGAATAATTTTTTTAGTATAATACCCGAATTGATCCCTCTACTTTTCTCTTTCTTTCTTTTTGGTCCCTCTACTCAGAAATGCGCCCCACTAATCCCTCTACTCTTGAAAATGATCAAATTTGTCTCTTTACCCTTAATCTCTCCCCATCTAGTCCCTCTACTCTTGAAAATACAGCCAATAGTTACCTTATTTTAGAGTATAAGATACTAAATTGAACAATTTTCAAGAGTAGAGGGACTACTTGGGCTCATTTCTAAGTAGAGGGACCAAAAGGGAAGAGAGAGAAAAGTAGAGGGACTAATTCGGGTATTATACTTAATTTTTTTCATTTATTACAAAACATAAAATTGATTACTAATATAAACTAGTACCAAAATTAAAAGCTATATATTAATAGATCATGCATAATTTTTTTTTCTTATTTCATTAAAAAACTGATATAAATTAATTTTTCTTAGGATATTATAAGTTGAAAGTAGATACTAACACTTTTTTATTCAAAATAAGAAGTTTTTTTCAAAAATGCATTAAATATTTTAAGAAATGTATAACCAGAGGGTTGAAATAATACTATATAAACCAATTTATTTTAGAATTAAATTAATGAGCTTCCTTTTACCCTTATATATATATATATATATATATATATATTGTAAACTATTCAAAGACTCCTTCAACATGAGCAAACCGGAATTTTTAATATATATACAAGATTAATAATTCTTATATGTACCCCTAGACATGGCCATGGTTCAGGAATCGCCGGTTTTAGTTCCTGAACCACCGGTTCCAGTTTAAGGAAACTTTGAACTGGAATTGAACTGCCTAGGCAAGGTTCTTGGGGGTTCAGTTCCGGTTCTAGAAATTCGGTTCAACGGTTCTGGTCTGACAATTAATATGATTCGGGTTTTTTTTTTTGCTAAACTAAATAATTCAATAATTCAAATTAAATGAACACAAAAATACAAAAATTAATATAATACAATATTTAATTAAAAAAAAGTATTAATAATTCAAAACAATATTTTACAATAAACATACAATAGTATTAATAAGAATTGTTTTTATTTTTGTTTTTTTTTCTTTTTGGTTTCTAGTATACCAATGTAAGTTGCACAGTTTACACTATACAAATTGAAAATCTTGGAAGTTTTATCTATATATTGGAATATATATATATAAATGTATCTTTAAATGATCAACAAATTTAGGCAAATTGATATATATATATATATATATATATTTATGTTTATTTTATTTTATTTATTTATATATTTTTTTTAATGATTCAAATGTTTTTTACATGAGATTATTTTACTTATTATATTTTCATTTATATAAAATAAATATAATTCAATATGAACTAAGTTAATTATTAAAGTTTCAAAATGGGAGATATATAAAGTTTAGTCTCTGTTTTTTACTTTCTAATAAATTTATGATCTATTCATTTTATAAAAAAATAAATATATAGTATACAATTAAATTTGCTCACTCATATATATTAAATTAGAAAAATAATATGGAAATCTACTAAAGAATTGAATATTTTTTTCGCTCAAAGAATTGAAATTTCAAAGATAATGTAAACAAGCAATTCAATTAGTATTAAAAGTTGTTATTGATCTCTATTAAAGCTCTGTTAAGTACTCCTCATTAATTAAATTGTTTTAATAAATCCATATTTAATTTGTTACTAATAATTTGTGGCATAATCAATTAATTATACCTTATCTTCTTGCATGTGTAACAAAGTTTGGCATAGCTCAATAATGTCACGAGTAAGACCTAATCGGCTAATCAAGTGTTCAGAATCAGGCCTAATCAATAATCAATTTGGTTAATAACTTTAATTATTTATTTAAAATATATTTAAACATGTAATTACTTAATTAATTACTAATTAATGATATTAACAAAATAAAAACCTAATCATTCATGACATTATTTATATAATATATATATATATATATATGATATTTTGATTTAACTAGAACCTTCAGTTGCACCTCCGGTTGCATTGTCGTTTCCATGGTTTTCAAATTTTGAAACCAAAACCGAACTTTTCGGTTTTTGGACAGTTACAGTTTTACTCGCTCCGGTTGGGTTTTTTACGGTTCAATTTTTTACAGTTCGGTTCCGGTTCGGTTTCACAGTGTCAGTTCAAAATGGCCACGTCTATGTACCCCCAAACACACCGTTTTCAGGCCTGGAATTTTTAATATATATATATATATATATATATGACTAATAATTCTTATATATATAAATATTCAAACCCACCCCTCTATTCCTTTTCCGGCCCATATTCATTACCGCTATTTTATTCAATTCATTTAACCAACCTTATAAATAAATTAATATATAAACCTAATGATTCCTTCCCCCTTCGTTCCCCACTTTTTCCGGGCCGGAATTTTTAATATATAAGACTAATTATTCTTATATATTCAACACCCCACCCACCACCCCCTCCTCTTCCTTTCCAGACAGATTTTTTTTCCCTGATGTAATCTACAAGCTACTAGGTGAAAAATAAATGAGTACAAAAATTTAGCAGTTACAGTGGCTTGATTGACTTTTTAGGGATAACCCTCTTATGTAATCCTGAAGGAAAATTTGAGAGATATTTCTCACACAGAACTTCTACAAAGGACCAAACATGTGAATTGTAATATGAGAGACTCGAACTCAAGACCTCTCAATCACAACTACAGGTAATTACTATTGAATTACCACTACAAGAAAAATCCCAAATCGGCACGGTAGTATTAGCACGGAAATGAGTTTAAAAACCGTGCCAAATTGATTTTGGCACCGTATTTGGCACCAAAAATTAACTATGCCTATAGAATGGTGACAAATAAATTTTGGCACCGTCTTTTTATACCGTGCCAAATTTTGTCACTGTTTTTAGCACCATTTTTGTACTATTGTGCCAAATATTACCACTAATATATGGCACAGACTTTGGTTCAATATTTGGCATGGTTTTGGCGCAGTTTTATTGGTTCAGCATTTGGTGCGGTTTTTTGGCACGATTTTATATATTATATTTTTTCACAATATTTGCCAAAGTTTTTAGCAAAAAACTTTTGTCACGGCTTTTGGCACGCTATTGTTTATTCTATAAAAAAATAATTTATATGAAATTAATTTTATTTAAATTTTCTTGAATTACACCAATCAAAATTTTTTTTTTTTGAATTGCTAAACAAAAAATATTTTATTGAATTAACAATACATACACATTCCTTTAATCAACTTCTTCAACATCTTCTGACTAACAATAAAAACACTATGGCTGATGGATTGTCTGAAAATACTAGGCAATGTAGAGAATACAAATATAATATTGTTCATAATGAGCTTAATGGCTAGAAACATTAATGTAGTAAATGTCTCTCTTGGATGCATGATTGTTTTCTTGCAAAAGTTGTTGAATGATAAACAACACTTTGAGCATGATATCCGAAAAAAGCAGCCTCCAATTAAATAAAATTGAAGCATGGAGAACAAGTTTACACACTAGGATACAACGAAACTATCTTAAGTTATTTTGCAGCATAATAGTAGATCTGATTCAAGTGGAAGAACGAATGCAAGAAATGTTAAAATATGACTGACCAATCCTGTATGCATGGCTTTTACTTTCAAGTGAGACAATATCCTTGCCACAAGGCAAGTCAGAGCTGCAAGAACTGCACCCAAAAGTAGTTACACATGACTGACAGAAATTAATTATAGCATATTCTCAAGTGAAACGCTAATAAAAAGTAATCATGTGTTTCTTTATACAAACATATCCATCATGTGATTTATGAACTTTTGAATGGCTAAAAACACAATTAAATTGTTTGAAGCTAAACATACTGAAAAACTCTATGTATAGCAAATGAAGAATTTCCCAAGAAAACACATGGCTTGCATACATTCTCAAAAAGTAGATAGAATTCTTTAAAAATTTCATCAAAAGGAAACACCATGTGTTTCCCAAGAAAACACATGGCCTGCAAGCACACCGAATCATTGATACATAATGTCAAAGGATTTCTACTAGCTAACAGTAATAAGAATATGATAATGTGCTTACTTTCAATATATATGGGATGAGCTTGAACCTTGAATTCCTATATGCATCGTCGCCTTGGACAAATCTTTTAAGTAAAGGAATGATTTCCAATGGGGTATCCATCGTATAATAAAAGGCAAGATTGTATGTCGTCAAAACGGGGACCTAATATTCAATCAAGAAGTTCAATGACTTCATTTGATTCTATTGTTTAAAATGATTTGATATTAAGAAGATGAGAGGAAATAACCTGTATGTTAACAATGAAAAAAAAATCTCTACCACCTGGTGCAGCATACTCCTAAAACACACAAATTGAGTGAATTTCTTTTGGCAATGATGTAGTTGAAGGAGTTTATTTTCTTAAAAGGAAATATACATGTACCTGAACTATGCTCCCCGGTTGACCACCAAGATCATCTTCCCGCTTATTAGATGATAACCAATCAGCACCTACAAGTTTCATCAATGTACTCGTCGCTTTCACCTGTTGCACAAGTTAAATTAGTGAAGACAATATGAATGGAATTACTAAATTGATATGTATATGTATTGACAAAACCTTCTGATTGTTTTGCAAATAAGTTGGACCATGGATCAAAAATGACGAAGGATCAACAGTGGCCCAAGTGCAAGGTGAAGCACAGCTTGAATCATTTGGAAGAGTGGTTCCATATCTACATGTCACCATGTTGCCTGTTCTTGTGTTTAGTGAATACATGTTGTTACTCCTTTCAATTGCGGATGCATAGTTAAAATTAAATCAATGAAACTTAACAGTCAGATTGTTGGAGGTCTATAAATCAATGAGGTATATAGACCCCAAATTCAACCACATAACGACTCCCTAATTCTGCATTGGAGGCTAACAATTACGACAATGGTATTTGCTTTATTAAAGTCGATGTTCAATTTCAAGAAGCTCAGACAATAGCAGTTATATTGCAGCATAACTAATTTTAGGTGGATAAAGAAATCACGTAGAATTTCAACTAGCCAGCAATTATACGATGTAAAAGAAAAGTCAAAGTGATAATAACAATAATATTCACATGAACATTCCCATGACTGATAGAAATTGATGTCAAGCAACTACTCAATGCAAGGCTACATTCATAAAATGATAAGCAAAGCTGAACTGAAGAAATATCATATACCAGAACATCTGTCACTTAGAAGACTGTGGTTGGAGTCTATAGGTTCCATTGGATCAGGGTATGTAGACATTATATTGATCAAATGATATCAGAATGAAATTCCATTCATCAACACTCTGAAAGAAGTAAAATTATTTTGTGACAGGGAAAGGCTAATTACAATTCAGCTTCTTTGCCTGTGACAACCACAACCCAAGAGAAGTGATTAGACAGGAACATAAGAAATAATAACAAATAAATAAATAAATAAATAACAATAGAGCAGCTTTCAAATGAGATAAGTTAGTGTTTTGAATGAATTGGTTGAACATGGAGTTGCCGGGGCTTGGGCCAAAACACAATCTGAAAAAGCAGGTCATAATACTGTATAGATCTATGGACAAGTTATGAATTTGTATGGATCTTGGGGCAAAATTAAGATAAGAAAATCATAATCACTGAACACAATTTTCCCTATTTGATTTTCTTTTCTTTGAAAAGTCAAGTTAATCAGATAAACACAGATAAAAGATTGGCTTTAAAACTTGAAACTTTATTTTTCCCATATATCTAGATCTCAAATTTAGGAAATCTCACCATAGAGAAGAGGAAGAAGGGTAGGTTCTCCGGCAAGGCACCATGATCAAGCCTCCTAACGCCATTGCCCGATGGTTTGCTCTCAGCTTGGGAGTGATCAAAGAGATAATTTGGCTGGGATGAAATGGAGAGGGATTGGGATTGCTAGGGTTTTCATCGGGAGATTTGAGCAGGGTGGTCAAGATTCGAGCAAGGTGGTCAAGAAGAAGCCTAAGGGGAATTAGTTGCTAGGGTTCTCTCTCTCGATCTCTAAGAAAGGGCTGGGTCTTGTATTTCCTGGGTGTTAATCACATCAAACCCCAGCAAAATTCTATTACCATGTAAACCGACAAGGAAACGGCCGTGGATTCATTGCTTTTGGTGGCGGTTCCTCCTATAAACCACCACCAAATTCACTTACCATTGGAAACCGCCACAAAAACGGCCTGGATTCATTGCATTTGGCGGTAATTTATCCCTTAAACCGCCGCCAAGTTCAATTACCATTCAAACCACCATGGGAACGGCCGTGGATCCATTGGATTTCATGCCAGTTTATAGATAAACTGCCGCCAAATTCAATGAATTGCCGGCTACCATTGAAAGCGCAACGAAAACCGTTGGGAAATTGCATGATTTCTTGTAGTGGTTTTAGCCTTGCATTAGAGGAGAGAATTGAAATATTGCAATAATTGACAAAATATTGAACTAAAAAACCAAAACTTGCATTTTCCATTTAGAACAAATTAAATGAAAAATTACTACAAAATTAATTTCTAATCAAATAAAAAATAATTATGAATCCCTCTCCACACATTGCTTCCTTCTCTACGCATACCTTTCAATCTTCTTTTCCTCTGTATCTAAAAGAAAAAATAGAAAACCAAGAAACTCATATCTTGAATTAAAATTCAAGCAAAGATATTTAAATGAAAATAAAAAAAGAAAATTGGTATTTAAACTTTTATTCTCTCCAATCTAATCCATACTAACAAAAGTAAAACAAACAAAATCAATTGTTTAATCAAAATTTAATGGGAAAAATAAAAAAAATAAACCAAAAAAAAAAAAAGAAAATGGTACCTTTCTATACCTCTTATGAAATAAATTTGCCATTGTGAGTAAACAAAAAAATAAAAAAAAAAAAAAACACACACACACACACACACAAATTGGTTCTTTGCAGATGAACTACGCTGTGATACTTTGCCATGGAAAACCTTCGACATGTTGGCGCTTCAATTGAGAAGTTGATTCTAGCTCCAATGTGTTGATCGAGGAATAACGAAACCTCCTAAAGTCCATTGAACCTAGACATGTTCAAAGCTCTAACCAGAAGCAAACAGGGGTTTTCGATAGATGCCTCTTAGGGAGTAGTGCTTGATGTTGACTTTGTACATCTATCCTTGCTTGAGGTGGGAGAGATGCTTGGATGGTTATCATATAATATAACAGTATAATGTATGATTACACATATGCCTATATAATAAGGCAATGATCTTTAAAAGGATGTGGAGCCCGTAACAAAGGAAGTCAAAGCATACCCCAATTGAAAAGTTGTTTGTGCCTCCCTTCATAATATTTAATAAAAATTATCATAACAATAGTGACAGTGACAGTAACAAAGGCCTATATATTTTTCTAGTGAGAGTGACAAATTAGGGAGAAAGTAATTGTTTGCTAGGTTGTGAGACCACTATATTAAGAATTTTCACGTGTCAATGATAGATATATAGTGATAGAGAGTAAGTAATTAGAATGATCATACGGAACACCCTTTGTTAAGAATGTACCACATGTCAATTATTGAGACCATCAAGGGATGAAACTAACATTATGTGTAGATACTAAAGCCACATGTGGTTCACAGTGATCTAGTTTATTAGTATTTTCAATGTTGGAACAAAGTCATTGCCTTTAATGCATTACCCTTTGCTTAAATTAGATTGTTCAATTATAAAATTTTGAACTCTCCCAATATCTATACCTTTCAATGTATCTAATCATAATTAGTCATAATGAGTTAGGTTGGAGCGAAACCTCCACATTTCACATGGGAGTTAATCATACTGCCATTCACCTATTACCGTGTGGTTTAGATTTTTATTAAGTTGTTAACGATGATTATTCACAACCATATGATCTAGAAATATTACATACTTCTCCATAATCTTTCTGTGATTAATCTCAATTTTTAGTATTAATAAAATATTACAATAATTTTAGTCTTCTATGCATTTGAAGCATAATGTTCTTCTTAAAAAATGTTCTTTTGAATATATTTGCAATGAATAATTTTATTCTAATTCAGATTAACTATGTTTGAAAAGATCATGATTAGTTTCAAGGATTAAAAAGTGACCTACAAATGATGATAGAAAATCTAAATGTAAAGCATTAAAGAAAGGAAGAAAGTGACAACATATTCAATAAAACAATAAATAAATATATAAATTTTAAAAAAATAAATGCCAAACAACAAATTTAACACTAAAAGAGTTAAGATTTTTAGTGACAATTTTTTTGTGTCACTCTATTATTTTGCCACAAATATTAGGTTTTATGTGTCAAAAAAGGTAACAGACACTATTGTTTAAATTAATTATGATAAATTATGTTTTTGTCGCTATTATAGTGATAATTGTGACAGTTTAGTGTATGCCACAATTAAATTATCACTATCAAAATATTAATAGTGGCAAAATTTTCTTTTGTGTCCAATATTCGTTACTAAAAGTATATAAGATTTGGTGTCAAAAATTTCTTAATGAGAATGATGTGTAATTATGATAAAAAATATTGTTATCACTATAACCTTTCATTTATTATGACTAAAGTGTTCTCTGTCACTCAACATATATTTTTTGTTACAACAATTTTGTCACAAAAAATTCAACCATTTAGTACCTACTAATTATTGCCACAAAAATTAAATTTCTTAATGACAAGATCCCCTTGCGTATATCCCGCAAGTGCACGGGTTTGTCGAAGTAATAATCCCAGATGAGCGGGTATCGAATCCACAGGGAATAGGGAATAAAAATACTTAATTCGATTCTTAGCTATGTGAAAGATCAATGATGATAAGTGTGACAATGATTCAATTCTCAACAATAAAAACAACAAGTAAGAGAGCAAAAGTAAATAAGGGGTAAGGCAATCGATAAAGATGGGGTACCCGGATAATGCTCCGCCTAGGATAATTGTTTCAAGTGCAAGAACCCTCTATTATGCTTCCTAATCAATGCAATGTTGAGTCGTGGAAATCCTTAATTACATAGTCCCAAATCTAAGGTCAACTATGCCTAACTCTATACATGTCCCGGAGGAGAGATTAGATAACCTCTTAACCTCGCACTCGCATAGAGTTGCAATGAGCTCTAGGGATTCCAAGTGATAAATCTCTTCCTAATTATAGACCTAACCCTTTGGTCCAGGTGGAAGGTCCCTAACCACGATTAAGCCCTATATACTAAGATCACCTCAACGCTTCACTCCGTTGCACGCGCAACTAAGCCCCAGCGGAAGTTCATCCCTTAGACCATTCACTCTATTATGGCCGCAAAGAACTCGAGGAATGGAGGTAAAATCTATCACGTCGGAGGGGAAAGGGGACGCTCCTGTACCTCTCAACTCACCCTCTCAACCCTCTCCAACCTAGCTTTGTCTAACGCTCGTGGTGTGTCACTCACTCACAAGGTTACCAACGAGAGCTCTCAACCCTAGTGTCACTCTAGGGGAAATGTTCATACAATCAAGCATTCAAGGTTGGAACTCACAATAAACATCAATTAATTGAAAGCATAATAAAGAGATTCAATTAAACGAATACATCCTAGGGTTCACAAATACCCAAGTACCCACTAGAGGTTTAGCTCTCCATGGAGCTAAGTACAATCAAAGAAATAGAATGTAAAAGCAATAAATCCATAAAGAAACCCCCTCGATAGTCATGTCGATGATCTTGTGGAAAGTCCTCTACTCGTCATCCAAGGATTCCCTCGTCTGGTATAGGATACGCCTCGACGGAAGCTCCCCTACCAACCTTCTTCCTAAGGAATGACGATGTCAGAGCCATAGAACCTCTCCAAAACCTTGGGCAATACCCCTCAAAACCCTCGCCGAAGCCCTCTCTCAAGTTGGGGAAAAGATGGAGAAAAGAATACTAAAATCGGGGCTAATTCGGCTTTAAATAGAGGTCGGAATCGGGCGACTACACGGGTGTGGATGCTTCACGCCCGATCGGAATTTCCACACGGGCGTGGATAATTTCCACACGCCCTGCGTGGATTCTCTCGAACTCCCTGCTTTTCTCGACCGGTGAGCAGGTCTGCTATAGTACTTGTTACCGTGTTGCTACAGATGCTACGCTCAGGGTATCCACCGAATAGCTTCCCGAATCCATACTTTCATTGAGTAACGCATAAGCGGGCACACGTTCACATCGTGGATCACTTGCTTCTTCAATGATAGGCAAGTTGGTGGAGCTCTTGTTCTATGTGCATAAATCGAAATGCTCGAGTGTGACCGCCTTTTGTGCCCCTCCAAATGGATGTGCCAAACTCGAATACGAGGAGGTTGGCACACTCTAGCATCTCACATCCGACCTATGTTTTTCGCTTTGAACCTTAGCAAGATTTCCTCCAAAATCGGTGCATTGTGATCCACATTGGCTTCTTTTCCTTCATACTAGCCCTCACAACCCTAAGCGCATAAAAAGTAACAAAAACACATATTAGTGTAAAAACCCGAGAAAAGTAATGCTCAACATAAGGAATGAACGCTTCGCATTCATACCGCACAAGCACTTATCACTTAACCATGTTATTGGGGTTTTTATGCTAAATAAGTTAATTTACACAATAGTTTTGATTTGTTGTGACATCGAATTATTTTGTCACTATTATAATTTCAATTGTGATAATTTAGTATACATCACAGTTATACATCTTATCTTTTGTGTCGATAATTTTGGATACAAAAACATTCAAACACGTAGTATCTAGTGAATGTTGTCATAAAAATATAAATTAACATATATAGTCTTTTATAAATTAGTATATATAGTTGTAAAATTATATTCTTAATAAAATATTAAAAAGTCTATTTTTCCTACTCAATCTCAAGGGTTATGTATAAATTTTTTTAAAAAATTATTAGATGTTTTAAGTAATTATAGGTAAAATAAAATTTTAAAAGAATTTAAAATTAAAATTTAACATAATTTTATCAAACAAAATTATTATTTATAAATACTTCAAAATAACCTATTAGATACAAAAAAACTATGTTCTATTAAGCCAAAATATTAACCTATTAAAACATCTTAAAGCAACTATGCCCAAATACTAAATCACCATCATCGCATTGGTGTATCTACAACAGCAAGAAGAATATTCCATATATATATGTATATTCATCAATCATTTACCAAATAAACAACTATTTTCATAGAAAAAATATCAAAATAACTAAAAATAAATATTAAAAAAAGTACAAATATAGGCCTGGCTTTCTCCAATATAGTTTTAGTAAACCAAATAGATTATGCTTGTACAACAAGAGTTACGATATTACGATTTTTTCGGTAATTATCAATCATTTTAATTATCAGATATTTTGTCACAAATATGATTTTTTTTGTTATAAAAAAAATTAACTAACAATAAGTTAATTATGATTATTTTTTTGTCACTAAAACTATTGTAATTGTGACGATTTAGGATCTCTAACAATTACGTTGTCGCTATTAATATACTAATAGTATCTTAATACTTTTTGTAATTGTCAGACAAAAGTGTTCTTCACCACTTTTTATTTTATTTTTTTTGTGATCATAGTTTTTGTTACAAAAAATTCAACTATTTAATGTCTACTAAATGTTGTCACAAAAAAACCCTCTAAAAACTAATAAGCAAAGTATGTTTAACATATTTAATGTCACATTTTTTTAGAAGGAAAAACTATTCAAATTTTAAAAATATTTGTAAATATATGAGATAAAAATCGATCTAAAAAATATTCTCCAAATTCATTGTTTTGCAAGTTTCCATTGTTTACCCAATCATCAAAATTTATATTTTACGGTCTAGAAAACAAGCTTTTAATTTAGATCATACCTAGGATTTATAGTATTAGAGAACAATTTCAAAAAATTAAAATGAAAATTAAATAGAGATTTACCAAATCTCACAAAACAAAATCTAGATAATATAATTTTTTAAAAAAAATAATAATTTAAAAAGATATATATCTTCAGTGAACCTAACATATGAAAAGAATAAATGAAGATGGTAAATCCTCAAGTAATTATGTGCCTATGGAGATCAATGACAACTGCTCGGCTTTATTTGATTCGGAGGATTAAAGTGACTCAACTAGCTCTTAATGTAGAGATACATGTTATTGATGGTCACAATATTTGGTTATTTTCCTTTTCTTAAATTCTTTTGCTTAATTTAAGCAATGGATAAGAGATAATTGTTATTTTGAATTATCTTTTTTAAACTTCAAAGTTAGTTTATTGAATTTTTTTACAATAATGGTTGTTTGTTAGTGTTTTCTTTTTTGATATTTTTAATCTTAGGTTCATAGTGGGAATATGTCATTTAGATTTTAATTATATGATTTTTTTTTTTGATGATTTTTTATCTATTAAAAACAACAAAGACCCAAATGCAACATGGAACTTATCTCAATTGAGAAGAAATAATGGTATGAAAGTTGTAATTAAATAAAAATTTTTCAAAATTTAAAATTATTTCATTAGGTTCTTATTTTTTTATTCTAAATATGCTGAATAAGCATCAAGAAGATTGAATAACATTTAAGTCCCAACAAAGGAGTCAAGTTCTAGCAAAAGTTGAGGCTAACAAGCCAAAAAAAAAAGATTTAAATGCACAACAAAGTACTTCATCTGCAAATTTAGGATAATTTAATAATTTTTTTCTTTTTTCAAAAGACAATTTTATAATTGTATTTCAGATATTAAAATTTCCAATTTTATATATTCAAAATTTGAATTGTGTGTTATTTGGTGATATTTATTTATTTTCATATAATATTAAATACTTTTATATGCTTGTATGACAATATTTTTGTTACTAAAAGTTTATTCTTTGTGACGAAAGTATCTAAAATATAACTTTATATTTATCATAAATAATTTATTATATTAGTAATAAAATTAGCGTAACATATAATTATTATTTTAGTGACAACATTTTTGTTAAATTAATAAATTTATTTGTGATAATAATAAACACATGATAATATCTCAAAATAACATCAGTTGCAAAGTAGTGATCACCAATAACAATATTACTATTGATAAAAACGTTTTCGTCACTATTTTTAATCATTTTAGTATTAACAATGTTATGATGAAAAAATGGACTATTATAACACTTATTCATCACTATTGTGTATTTTTTTTATGTCAACAATATTGTCATAATAAAATGGATTATTATGATAGCTTGTTCGTCACTATTTAACATTTTTCTTGTGTTAACAACATTGACACAATTGAACAAATTATTGTGAGCACTTTATTCGTCACAAATAAGAAATTTTTGTGTCAATAAAATTGACATAAAAAAAGAAGGTTATTGTAGCCACATCACCTTGTCACAAATAGTAAATTTGTTAGTGTGGTTTTTGTGACGGGAGATGATGATTTCTAAAATTTGTTACTATTACTAATTATGACTAAAATTATTGCTTTAGTAATAACTTTTACTATCACTAAAAGTACAATTTGTTGTAGTATGAATAGATCAATTTGATTTATGCAATTGAATAAAATATTTTTTATCATACAAAGATTAGTATTTTTTTTCTTGTATAATCTTATGTTTAAATATTTATTTTTTATCAATGCATATTTACAAAAATATTTGGCTTTTGTATAAATTATAGCATGAGCTCCACAAATAGTCAACACATAGTATTTTATTGTTGAAAAATTTCCTTCTGAAAATCCTCTTATTTATTATTTTTGGATAAAAATTAATTTTCCTATTTTTATCCACATTTTTTTTAGAATTGATGCACTCTCCATAAGTGTACGGATCGTAATAAGTAATAATGTGGTACCCCGCAAGGGGTAGAGTTGTCGAACCACAGGGACTGGACTCATAGTACAAGTTGATCTTCTAATCTCTAGTCAAACAAAGAAGGGGTAGATCAAAGACTAACTAAACAAAAAAAGAAGAAAGAGAGATGAAGAAAACATGTAGACTAGGGTTAAAATTTTAGCAACAGAGAGAGCATCGCCCAGGATAATCCCCATGTGCTTTAGTGTATTGACTTGTTTCTAATATCTATCAATTACATTCTAAGGTTCTTGCGGGTGCTCAACAGCATTGTCACATCTGCAGCTCTCAAATACGTCAAGTTTTGCAAATGAAACTTCGGTTTTTATACACGTCAAGTTTTGTAATTACACAAGGCAATCACAACTATGATAATTAACACACATCAAGTTTTACAGATACAATTACGGAAATCAAGCATGCCAAGTTATACGACACATGAATTAACAAAGCAAGTAAATCAAAGTATACTAAGCAACATGGTTCAACATCCTGGGGCACCGTGAAACAGTTAGCCCCTCATGAATTCATACAATTAAGAGAAAGTAACTAGTACAATATGGAGAGAAATCATGACTCCCCCTCTTCACAAGATTGTCTCAATATTGTCTTGAAAGCTTCATGAATGAGCCAACTCCACTTCTCAAGTGCATCCAACTCAACCTTGATCTCCTTAGAAGGTGTGGTAAAGACTGCTCATGGCCTCCGTCATTTACCAGAAAAGTAGAGATGAAAACCATGGCCAAGCTCCCTTTTTAAAACCTAGATTTGGGAGATAAAAAGAACTTTTCGGGATCAACACAGTCTAAGCACGCACGTACTTAAGCCGTGCTTTTCTTGGGACTTTTCGGAGAATCTGCTAAGTGTCACCCAGAGAAGTACACGAGGAGAGCACGGTCGTGCTATGCTAAAACATGCCCATGAAAGGAGCATGCTAAAACCGTGCTTGGGACGTGCTTGGCTTGAACACTTAGAAATTTGTATTCTTTGGTCAATTTTTCCTCCGATTTCACTCCTACTTGCTCTAAACCCTAAAATTTTGCACAATGAACACAATATACCCAGAATAGCATCATATATATATATATATATATATATATATATATATATAAATAGTATTGAAAGAGTAGCAAAAGTATAAATTGGAGGTATATAAACCATGATATGAAATGCACTCATCAAGAATATGAATTCATTTTACTTCTACTTTTCCATATATAAGGGTTTCCACCTCATCTTATACCCTGGTCATAGAATCAAGGTTTAATTTCCTAAATAGTCCCTCTACTTTTTCAAACATACCCTTTCAGTCTCTTTACTTTGAACTAAAACCTTTCGGTCCCACTACAATTTTAACATGACCATGTCAGCCCGCCTAAATCTTAAACCATCAAAAATGGGACTGGCATGGTTCATTTAAACATAATAGAGAGACTAAAATGAGGGACTAAAAGGGTAAGTTTGAAAAATAATGGGATTATTTAGAGAATTATACTTAGAATCAATATGCGATAATTTAGAATATTTATCACCAACATATTTATTTAAGTTTTTTTTTATCACTTCTCTATATTTTAATTAAATAAATCAATTATTATTCATATTTATTAAAAAAACTGCTAGAGAAATTAAGATGCAAACAATAGGTTTAAAAAACACATACACTTGAATATTTTCTTTCCTTCTTATAAGATAATGTATAAATAATGTATGGTACACAATTGTTCACAATTATTATTCTTACAAATGTAAATACACAATATATAAATATATTTGGTCTTTGATTAACTAGTTCTCTTGGAGGCAAGAGTTCCAAACCAGTGTGAGCAAGGTATTGAAATCCCTATCAAGAGCTAAATATCTCTCAATGGATGTTTTTATTAAGACAAATTATTGAAAATCAAAACCACTTAAATAACCAAGTCTCTACAACTTGGACCAATCTACATTGGTAACACACAATATTTTATTCATCTTACGCTAATAACATTCTTGCAAAAAGGTAAATATAAATATGAAAGCAATTAAGGGTAGACCTCAATCACACAATGAACACCTAAATCACAGATTATCTGATAACTTGGGAAGCCTGCTTGAAGAAATATTGATTTCCATTCATTTTCATTTCTCTCTTTTCCTGTGGTAAATGTCATCATATGTATGTCAAGAAGATATTGAGTCTTTGTCGTCTCATTTGAATCAACATCATGTTCTACGACTGCTTCAATGATAATCACCTTTCCTCTATTTGGGATTGCCTCTTTGCATTTCTTTAATATTTTTATGCATTCATCATCACTCCAATCATGTAATATCCACTGAAAGTTAAAAAAAAATTATTTAACAAAAACCTATACAAATTATCAAAGAAAAAAAAGTATTGTAGATTTTTTTAACCAATAAAATGGTTTTCATATTAAATAAAGTTGTTCGCAAAAAATAATTTGGAAATTTTGACAAATAATTCATAATTATTATTATAAAACAAAAATAAATCTAAAAAACAAATAAATCCCTTAACTAATGAAGGACAACCAAATTTGTAAATGAGAGAAACAAATAAAATAATTTAAAATTTTAACCATAATTTCAAGCCAGTTTGGCAAAAATGAAAAAAACAATAATTTCAAGCAAGTTTAATATTTGTAAAGATTTTTTAAACAAATAAAATTACATCATGATATGGATTATTAAACAATAAATTCAATCATTCAATAATTTTCACATAAATTATATATGGGATCGATGGATTTTACATATAAATATTAATTATTCAATAATTTCAGTTTGAACTAATTTAGGCCCAAAAAAGTTTTAATTTATATGGATCTATGACTATGGAATGCATCTAATTAGTGTACTTTTTATAAGACAAAATTTAATGGATCTATGACAATGAAATACATCTAATTAGTATATTTTTTATATGACAAAATTTAGTGCAACCGAAGCAAACAAGCAAATAAATTTAGATGAAAGAGAAGAGTAATAATAGTAGAAGTTTAAAATTCTTTAGAATATAAACTATTTTACGATAAAAGCAAACTTGAATTTCGAGCCTTTAATGAAATAGAAGAGTAATAATAGTAAAAAGTTTTTTTTTTCAAATATAAATAAACTATTTTAAGATAAAGCAAACTCAAATTGTTAATCTTTGATGAAAGAGAAAAGTAATAATGGTCAAAGAGTGTGTTTTTTTAAATATAAACAAACTTTTCTCAAAACTCTTTGGTGAAAGTGAGTAATACTCTTAAAATATAAATAAACTATATATTTTGAGAGACAGCAAACTCTAGTTCTCTGCCTTTAATTGAAGAGAACAATAATAATGGTAAAAAAGTTTTTTTTTAAAACATATAAATAAATCTTCCTCATGAAAGCATATAAATAAACTATTTTAAGAGAAAACAACTCAAATTCTTGATCTTAAAAGAAAATAATAAAGGGCAATAATGGTAAAAAAATTCCTTTAAAAGATAAATAAACTATTTTGACAAATAGCAAACTCAGAATTCTTGATCTTTTACCTAAAGTAAAAGTAATAATGGCAAAAGGATAATAAACTTCAACCTTGTTCGATGAATGAAGTATAAAACTCAAAATTGACCGAAAACAGTAATTAAAAATCCATACCTTCGATGAGGGACAAACGATCTGCAGCGAGGAACATGCACAAACATATCACCCTTCACAAACTCTACCAATCCATTCTCCGGCTGCATATCCACCACATGAGCCAGATCAAGAATCGAACACTTCACCGATTGGAAAGCCTCAGTGATCATTAAGGCAGCACCACCGGTACCACCATCGACGTCCACCAGTGATCGGAGCTTTCCAAGGAGGACATCACCCCACTCCTTCACCACTTCTCCCATAAACAATTTGCTATCAGAAGCCATGGCCTCATTGAACAAAGCATTGAACTTATTGGTGCTACGGTGGTGTCGTGATTGAAGCCTAGTGCAGTGCGTTCGTCATCCAAGTCATGGGAAGCATGGTGAATCTGTGGAGCGGAGCATGATAGCAGCATGGATGGAGGATGCGCAGCATGGGGTGAAGGGATAGCTGAGCATGGTTGCTCAGGAGAAGAGTGAAGACTTTTCGTCTGAAAAACTTTTGACTAATATTATATAGTATATGTGTTAAGGATGCTGGCCAATCAAGTTTAACTTAATGAATTATGTTAGCCAATCAGATGTAACTTAAAGGCTTAAGTTAGCCAATCAGGTTGTTAGTAGTGTTATAATGTTTGGGATTACTTTCGACTACAAATAGTATAGAGTCTGATAACTCATTGGTTGTATGAGCAAACTTTCAGTTTTATTCATTGTATATTTTGCTTGTTCTTCTCGTCTTCTTTGCAGGCAATATACTCATCTCTTTATCTGCATCTTTCTCTCCAGCAAGGGACACATACGGAGGCTTGCTGCCATCGCGACCCTCAATAAGGTGGTATGAGAGCTTCAGGGTGGTCATGACGAGCGAAGCCCCCGTGAGTCTCACGCAGCACTACGTCCCAGTCTTCAAGGGTGAGGAATATGGGAGATAGAGCTTGAGAATGAAAACTTTTTTTCAGTCTCAGGAACTTTGGGATTTGGTTGAGAATAGAATAGCAGAAGGAGAGGATGAAGTGAAGCAGAAGGAGAGTAAGAAGAGGGATGCAAAAGCAAGGTGTCTCATTCAACAGGCGGTAGTAGGGCTGGTCCTTGACAGGATAGCAGAGGCAGAGATGGCTCACAATGCGTGGGAGTTAATTAAGAAGCAATCCCAAGGTTCCTCAATGATGGTGTCTGTGAGGAAGCAAGCTCTTCGGCAAAGCTTCGAGACCTTGTAGATGGAGGACTGTGAAAGTGTTCAGAGCTATTGGGCACCAGTCATCGCGATAGTGAACCAAGTGAGAGGTCTCGGGCACAAGCTCTCGGAGGTAGAGGTAGTGTCCAAGGTCTTGCGAAGTCTGGCGCCGAAGTTTGACTTTGTGGCCATCGCGATGGAGGAGTATAGAGATCTGTCGACACTCACCCTTGACGAGCTCTGTGGGTCACTCCAAGCTCATGAGTTCAGGATTAATAGATCATTAGGAAAAGTCAGTGAGAAGGTATTATATGTGAAGAGTGATAGCTCATTACCTCAGTCCAAGGAGAAGGGAAGCTCAAGCACTTTGAGTGGATGGAGCTCAGCTCGAGGTCGAGGAAGAGGCAGAGGGTATAGAGGACAAGGGAGTACTTCCAATTCCAAGGCTCATATCCAATGTTTTCACTATAAAAAGTATGGACATGTGAAGGCTGAGTGTCGGGAGAGAATCAAATCCACGGAAAAGGGAGAATCTTTGGTCGCTGAGGAGAAGGAGGTCATGAATGTGTTCAAAGCCAGTACTGATGAAGTCCCATTCTCAAACTCGGTGTGGTTAGTGGATTCGGGGTGTTCGAATCACATGACGGGCAAGAGAAGCATGTTCACAAGCTTGGATGAATCTCAAAAGATCACGGTGCATCTTGGTGATGATAAGGAGATGAAGGTGCTTGGAATGGGCACGGTTGCAATTAGCATGAAGGGTAGAGAAGTTAAACAACTCCAGGGAGTGCAATTGGTCTCCGGTCTAGCCCATAATTTGCTCAGCGTTGGACAGCTTCTCACCAGGCGATACTCAGTGATCTTTCAAAAGAATAAGTGCGTTATTAGCGATGATAACACAGGAGAAATGGTGGTTGAGGTACCGAGAATGAGTAATAATATGTTCCCTATTGATCTCACAGGAGTGGAGAGGCTGAATTTGGCCGTGAGCAAGCATGCAGCTTCGGAGTTATGGCATCGAAAGCTCGATCATCTGAATTACAGGAGTCTTGCGACACTTGTACGTGTTGCAAGTGTTATTAGGCTACCAAAACTATACAATGTGACTCAGTGTGAGGAGTGTGCGATGTGCAAGCATGCAAGGAGCTCCTTTCCAACAGCAAAGCCCAGAAGAGCCCGATGCTGTCTAGAATTAGTGCATATGGACATCTGTGATCCAATGAGCGTGCCATCGCTGGGAGGTATGAATTACTTCTTTCTTCTTATTGATGACTACAGTAGGAAGTGTTGGGTTTATTTCTTAAGAAACAAATGTGAGGCCTTTGATTGTTTTAAGAAATTTCATGTTATAGTTGAGAGGGAGACCGAGAAGAAATTAAAAACACTCAGGAGTGATCGTGGGGGAGAGTTTACTTCTTATGCATTCACTATATATTGTGAAGAAGCTGGAATCAGGAGGGAACTCTCAGCACCCTATACACCACAACAAAATGGTGTTGTGGAATGTAAGAACATGACCATTGTAGAGATGGCTCGATGTTTGCTCAAAGATGGTGAATTACCAACTGAATTCTGGGCCGAGGCAACAGTAACCTCAGTCTACTTGATCAACAGGTCTCCTACACAAGCTTTAGAGGGAAGGACTCCATTCGAAATGTGGCATGGAGTTAAGCCTGATGTGAGTCACCTCAGGGTATTTGGAAGCATTGTGTATACATTAATTCCCTCACAGAAGCTTAGGAAGCTAGATGAGAAATCACTGAAGTGTGTGTTGATGGGGTACTGCTTAGATTCTAAGGCCTATAGGTTGTATGATTCATTGAACTCCAAGGTGATTGTGAGTAGGGATGTGATCTTTCATGAAAATTCAAGATGGAAGTGGAATGAAGACAGAGGCAAATCAGTAGTCACAATGAGTGAACTTGGTGTAGATGAAGAAATGAACAAGAACAATGCAACAGATGAGATAATTAACAGGAATGGAGACTCTTCAAATAGTAGCAATGCTGGGAGTGGCTCGAACTAATCAGAGGAATCAAGTGATGAGTCACCACTAAGAAGAACAAGGTCATTAGCAGAAGTATATAATACTTGCTCCTTTGCTCTTCTTGTGAATGATCCATAGGTGTATCAAGATGCCATAAAACATAAGGAGTGGAAAGAGGCTATGATTGCCGAGGTAGCTGCAATTCAAAGCAATGATACTTGGGAATTGACTAAGTTACCATCAGGGAAGAAGGCCGTGGGACTTAAATGGGTATACAAGACCAAACTTGGTGCGGGTAGAGAGATCCAGAAGCACAAGGCGAGGCTGGTAGCAAAGGGTTATGTCCAACAGCATGGCCTGGACTACGATGAGGTCTTCGCACCTGTGGCTCGGATTTAAACTGTAAGGATTATGTTAGCTATTGCTGCTTAGACTTACTAACCGGTGTATCACTTTGATGTATGATTAGCTTTTCTCAATGGGGAGATCTCAGCGGAAGTCTATGTGTCTCAACCTGAAGGATATGAAATTAGTGGTGATGAGCACAAAGTGTATCATCTGAGGAAGGCTCTCTACGGGCTTAAGCAAGTGCCGAGAGCATGGTATAATAAAATCAACACTCATTTTAAGCAGCATGGTTACATGAAGAATGATACTGAGCATACACTCTATAAGAAGGGGGATGGAGAAGGAAATTATATTTTGATCAATCTCTACGTGGATGATATGGTGTATACTAGTGCATCACAAGATCTGATCAAGCAATTCAAAAGGGAGATGATGGGTACATTTGACATGTCTGATCTAGGTGAGGATAAACTCTTCCAAGGATTGGAGATATTTCAATCAAGGGAAGGAATTCTTATCTTATAGAAGAGATACATTGAAGAACACCTATCACAAATGAATATGAAACATTGCAAGCATGTTGAGACCCCGATTGGAGTAAATGAAAAATTCTCAGAAGGAGACTAGGAGGAATTAGCAGATGGAACACTGTACAGAAGTCTCATTGGCAAATTACTCTACATTGTTTATTCTAGACTAGATATATGTTATGTTGTTAACTTCTTATCGAGGTTCATGAGCAGGCCAAGTGTAGAACATCTCAATGCTGTGAAGAGAGTCTTGAAGTACCTTGCAGGGACTATGACACTTGGTTTACTCTACTCCAGTGAAAGCAACGGAACTCTTGAGGGGTTCACAGATAGCGATTGGGGAGGTTCTCTTTGTGACAGGAAGAGCACCTCAAGAGTATTGTGCAGGATTGGAACATGTTCAATTACCTGGTCATCAAAGAAGCAGGACGTTGTGGCTCTTTCTTCAACTGAGGCCGAGTACATAGCTGCTACCTCAACAACATGTCAATTGGTTTGGCTGAGAAGGATACTAGGAGATTGTCGGAGAATGATTGAAGGGTCCTCTATGCTGTGGTGTAATAACTAGTCAACTATAGCTGTTGCGAGAAATCCAGTGTATCATGGGCGAACCAAACATATAGACGTTAGGTTCCACTTCATTCGCAGTCTTGTTTCTGATGGGTCAATTACACTTCGGCATTGCAATACAGGGGATCAGTTGGCTGATATTCTAACTAAACCGCTACCCTCGGAGAAGCACAGAAGGATACGAGCTCAACTGGGAATCAGAGAGCTTCAATCAAGGGAGGGTGTTGGTGCTACGGTGGTGCCATGATTGAAGCCTGGTGCAGTGTGTTCGTCATCCAAGTCATGGGAAGCATGGTGAATCTGTGGAGCGGAGCATGATAGCAGCATGGATGGAGGATGCCCAGCATGGGGTGAAGGGATAGCTGAGCATGGTTGCTCAAGAGAAGCGTGAAGACTTTTCTTCTGAAAACTTTTGACTAATATTATATAGTATCTGTGTTAAGGATGCTGGCCAATCAAGTTTAACTTAATGAATTATGTTAGCCAATCAAATGTAACTTAAAGGCTTAAGTTAGCCAATCAGGTTGCTAGTAGTGTTATAATGTTTGGGATTACTTTTGACTACTAATAGTATAGAGTCTGATAGCTCATTGGTTGTATGAGCAAACTTTCAGCTTTATTCATTCTCTTGACTTGAGTTGACTGGGAACCATATTTTGCATGTTCTTCTCGTCTTCTTCGCAGGCGATATACTCATCTCTTTATCTGCATCTTTCTCTCCAGCAGGGGACACAGACGGAGGCTTGCCAGCATCGCGATCCTCAACAGAACTCAGGCCTCTCGCTTGCAAACTCAAACACACTCTTCCCATAAGCCACATGAAATGGTGTCTTATTCTCATCATCACCACCATCACTAGCACACTTAATCCATGGGCTCATGGCTTGGCCAGCCATCTCAGCTTCCAAGCCTGAGCTGAAAACAACGAGAGGTGCTAAAGAGTTGGTGCTTCTCTTGATGAGCAGTTCAGAGGAGGTGGTCAAGCCATACACCTCTTCTTCATTACAACCATCCAATTCTTTTCTTTTAAGTGAAAAGAAGAAGCCAGAGTTAACAAGAGTGCGTATGATGCGTTGGAGAAATGGAGCTCATGATGTGGGGATGTGTAAGGCTTAGACAAGCTTGGAGAGTGTCATGGGATTGCCATGGTTGTGGATGGCGTCAGGCACGCCAACCTCAACAGCGCATTTGAGAGATAAAGAGTCCAAGTAACGAAGGATGTGGTTCCATATGTGTGTTCTTGCTTCAATGAAGTTGGTTGAACTTCTCTTTCTCTTCTCCTCCTCCTCCATATTCTTTAGTTTGTTGTTGTTTTTAGTGGTAGTGGTGGTGGTGTGTTTCATATGTGCTTCTGTATATGGATTGGAAGGCTTAAACTTTTAAATTTTTTTCTTCTACTGATCTATCTATTTATCTATGATTTATAATCTATTGAATACTTCAGTTCCCAGTGCTTGTAATTGAATTTTAAGTGCGAGTTGATATATTAGAATTATATATGTTTTGGAATACTTGGTGTTAAAGTATTGTTCCTTACTTCTCTCTAGTCATAAAAAAAAATCCGGCATTATAGAGGCCATATACCCCAAAGTTCCTTTCAGGACCAGATTCATAAGCGTTATTTTGTTAATTCATTTAACCAAACCTGATAAATACCCTTTTGTTGTTTATATCATTTTTTAATATATAAGACTAATAATTCCTCCCCTTCTTCCGCCGAATTCATTACTGCTATTATATATAATTGATTTCAACAAACCCAATAAATAACTTTCTTTTTTGTCTATATGAGTTATTAAAAATACATTATCTTATTTCAATGACATCGCTTTTGGACGAGTGTATCAATTTTTTTTAAATATAAAATGAAAAAGTATATATATTACATCAGTTGAAAATAGCACATAAGGTTATTGTAAAAAAACTTTGTGCTAAACAATAAAAAACTTAAATCTTTTAAAAATTGTTCATATCAACTGCTCATAGTTTTTTATTAAGGTGAAAAAAATCGATCACTTAAGCATCGTCTTGGTTAGACTGTTTTGAAATTCGCACTAGAAAACTAAATTATATATATATATTAATGAAAATAATTATTAATTTTTAATATTTAATTTAATTGGTATTAATCAAATGAAGTTTTAGCCAACTTAGATGCAATTTTCATAACTATTCCATAAACACTCACTTTTGCCATGGTTTTGCATTCCATTGGTATAGTCTAAGATTCTAACGTATTAGTTAAAAAAAAAAAAAACCAATTTGTTGAATTAAATTTCGTTAACTTTAAGTCAATTGTTGAGATCATCAAATAAGTATAAACTCAAGGGTTGATTTATCAACCAAGTTGAAACAATCAACAGATAAACATTAGTGACCTCAAAATAAATATTAAAAAAAGAAATGAGAGAAAAATCAAAGATTATGATGACTTTTTTTGGTTAATTGGTGGTGGGTCTTCTAGGTAAGATGTTGGTATTTTTTTAAAAAGATGTGTTTGAATCTTAACTGGTACAAAATAAAAATACAGATGTTGTAGAGCTTGCGATTGTAGTACTTCTCACATGTGGCCATTATGACATTGACTTATTGACATTTATCACCAAAAAAATAAAAAATAAAAAATCATCCAACAACCAATATATGGCTGATCATAAATCAAAGTGAATATAATCAAATTGATTCAGAGAGTGTAGAGCTTGGGATTGTATTTCTCACATGGCCATCTATGACATGGACTTATCCACATTTATAATAATAAAAAAACAGAAAAAAAAACAAAAAATATCGAAGATTCATCCATCAACCAATGGATGATCATGAATCAAAGTGAGTAGAATCAAATTATTCCGAGAGAGAGAGAGAGAGAGAGAGAGAGAGAGAGAGAGAGAGAGAGAGAAGTTCTTGATGGCCTGTTTAGCGCCAGGTTTTTTTTATGACGTTGGGAGAAATGAGGAAGAATACTTAATCAATTGTTTAGATCATCAAATAAACATATATTCAAGGATTGATTAATCAACAAAGTTGACACAAATAACAAATAAACACTGTTGACCTCAAAACAAACATTAATTAAAGACTCATCCATCAACCAATGGATGGTCATGAATCAAAATTAGTAGAATCAAATTAATTCAGAGAGAGAGAGAGGAGTTCTTGATGGCGTTTTTAATGCCTGATTTTTTGACACAGAGAGAAGTGAGAAAGAGCTCTTAATGCCGGTTTTTTTATGATAGAGAGAAGTGAGGAAGAGTTCTTGATGGCCTCTTTAATGCCGGATGTTTTATGACGTAGATAGAAGTGAGGAAGAGTTCTTGATGGCCTCTATAATGCCGGATTTTTTTTTTATGACTAGAGAGAAGTAAGGAACAATACTTTAACACCAAGTATTCCAAAACATATATAATTCTAATATATCAACTCGCACTTAAAATTCAATTACAAGCACTGGGAACTGAAATATTCAATAGATTATAAATCATAGATAAATAGATAGATCAGTAGAAAAAAAAAATTTAATAGTTCAAGCCTTCCCATCCATATAAAGAAGCACATATGAAACACACCACCACCACCACTGAAAACAACAACAAACTAAAGAATATGGAGGAGGAGAAGAGGAAGAGAAGTTCAACCAACTTCATTGAAGCAAGAACACACATATGGAACCACATCCTTCGTTACTTGGACTCTTTATCTCTCAAATGCGCTGTTGAGGTTGGCGTGCCTGATGCCATCCACAACCACGGCAACCCCATGACACTCTCCGAGCTTGTCCAAGCCTTACACATCCCCACATCACGAGCTCCATTTCTCCAACGCATCATACGCACTCTTGTTAACTCTGGCTTCTTCTTTTCACTTACAAGAAAAGAATTGGATGGTAGTAATGAAGAAGAGGTGTATGGCTTGACCACCTCCTCTGAACTGCTCATCAAGGGAAGCACCAACTCTTTAGCACCTCTCGTTGTTTTCATCTCAGGCTTGGAAGCTGAGATGGCTGGCCAAGCCATGAGCCCATGGATTAAGCGTGCTAGTGATGGTGGTGATGATGAGAATAAGACACCATTTCATGTGGCTTATGGGAAGAGTGTGTTTGAGTTTGCAAGTGAGAGGTCTGAGTTCAATGCTTTGTTCAATGAGGCCATGGCTTCTGATAGCAAATTGTTTATGGGTGAAGTGGTGAAGGAGTGGGGTGATGTCCTCTTTGGAAAGCTCCGGTCACTGGTGGACGTCGGTGGTGGCACCGGCGGTGCTGCCTTAATGATCGCTGAGGCTTTCCAGTCGGTGAAGTGTTCGGTTCTTGATCTGGCTCATGTGGTGGATATGCAGCCGGAGAATGGATTGGTAGAGTTTGTGAAGGGTGATATGTTTGTGCATGTTCCTGCTGCAGATGCTGTCCTACTGAAGGTATGGATTTTTTTTTTTAATTACTGTTTTCGGTCAATTTTGAGTTTTATACTTCATTCATCGAACAAGGTTGAAGTTTATTATCCTTTTGCCATTATTACTTTTACTTTGGGTAAAAGATCAAGAATTCTGAGTTTGCTATTTGTCAAAATAGTTTATTTATCTTTTAAAGGAATCTTTTTTACCATTATTGCCCTTTATTATTATTTTTTTAAGATCAAGAATTTGAGTTGTTTTCTCTTAAAATAGTTTATTTATATGCTTTCATGAGGAAGATTTATTTATATGTTAAAAAAAAAATTTTTTTTTACCATTATTATTGTTCTCTTCAATTAAAGGCAGAGAACTAGAGTTTCTTGTCTCTCAAAATATACAGTTTATTTATATTTTAAGAGTATTACTCACTTTCACCAAAGAGTTTTGAGAAAAGTTTGTTTATATTTAAAAAAACACACTCTTTGACCATTATTACTTTTTTCTTTCATCAAAGATTAACAATTTGAGTTTGCTTTATCTTAAAATAGTTTATTTATATTTGAAAAAAAAACTTTTTACTATTATTACTCTTCTATTTCATTAAAGGCTCGAAATTCAAGTTTGCTTTTCTCGTAAAATAGTTATTTATATTCTAAAGAAATTTAAACTTCTACAATTATTACTCTTCTCTTTCATCTAAATTTATTTGCTTGTTTGCTTCGGTTGCACTAAATTTTGTCATATAAAAAATATACTAATTAGATGTATTTCATTGTCATAGATCCATAAAATTTTGTCTTATAAAAAGTACACTAATTAGATGTGTTCCATCGTCATAGATCCATATAAATTAAAACTTTTTTGGGCCTAAATTAGTTCAAACAGAAATTATTGAATAATTAATATTTATATGTAAAATCCATTGATCACATATATAAGTTTTGTGAAAATTATTGAATGATTGAATTTATTGTTTAATAATCCATATCATGATGTCATTTTATTTGTTTAAAACATCTTTACAAATATTAAACTTGCTTGAAATTATTGTTTTTTCCATTTTTGCCAAACTGGCTTGAAATTATGGTTAAAATTTTAAATTATTTTATTTGTTTCTCTCATTTACAAATTTGGTTGTCCTTCCTTAGTTGAGGGATTTATTTGTTTTTTAGTTTTTTTTTTGTTTTATAATAATAATCATGAATTATTTGTCAAAATTTCCAAATTATTTTTGCGAACTACTTTATTTAATATGAAAACCATTTTATTGGTTAAAAAATAATCTACGATACTTTTTTTTTCCCTTTGATAATTTGCATAGGTTTTTGTTAAATAATTTTTTTTAAACTTTCAGTGGATATTGCATGATTGGAGTGATGAAGAATGTGTAAAAATATTAAAGAAATGCAAAGAGGCAATCCCAAATGGAGGAAAGGTGATTATCATTGAAGCAGTTGTAGAACATGATGTTGATTCAGATGAGACGACAAAGACTCAATATCTTCTTGACATACATATGATGACATTTACCACAGGAAAAGAGAGAGATGAAAATGAATGGAAATCAATATTTCTTCAAGCAGGCTTCCCAAGTTATCAGATAATCTGTGATTTAGGTGTTCACTGTGTGATTGAGGTCTACCCTTAATTGCTTTCATATTTATATTTACCTTTTTGCAAGAATGCTATTGGCGTAATTAAGATGAATAAAATATTGTGTGTTACCAATGTAGATTGGTCCAAGTTGTAGAGACTTGGTTATTTAGGTGGTTTTGATTTTCAATAATTTGTCTTAATAAAAACATCCGTTGAGAGATATTTAGCCCTTGATAGGGATTTCAATACCTTGCTCACACTGGTTTGGAACTCTTGCCTCCAAGAGAACTAGTTAATCAAAGACCAAATATATTTATATATTGTGTATTTCCATTTGTATTAATAATAATTGTGAACAATTGTGTACCATACATTATTTATACATTATTTTATAAGAAGGAAATAAAATATTCAAGTGTATGTGTTTTTTAAATTTATTGTTTGCATCTTAATTTTTCTAGCAGTTTTTTAATAAATATGAATAATAATTGATTTATTTAATTAAAATATAGAGAAGTGATAAAAAAAATTTAAATAAATATGTTGATGATAAATATTCTAAATTATCGCACATTGATTCTAAGTATAATTATCTAAATAGTCCCTTTACTTTTCAAACTTACCCTGTTTAGTCCCTCATTTTAAATTATAACATTTTAGTTTCTCTACTATGTTTAAATGAACCATGTCAGTCTCCATTTTGATGGTTTAAGATTTAGGGGGGCTGACATGGTCAATTTAAAATTGTAGCCGGACCGAAAGGTTTTAGTTCAAAGTAAAGAGACTAAAAGGGTAAATTTGAAAAAGTAGAGGGACTATTTAGGAAATTACACCTTGATTCTATGACCAGGGTATAAGATGAGGTGGAAACCCTTATATATGGAAAAGTAGAAGTAAAATGAATTCATATTCTTGATGAGTGCATTTCATATCATGTTTTATATACCTCCAATTTATACTTTTGCTAGTCTTTTAATATTATTTATATATATGATGCTATTCTGGGTATATCATGTTCATTGTGCAGAATTTTAGGGTTTAGAGCAAGTAGGAGTGAAATCAGAGGAAAAATTGACCAAAGAATACAAATTTCTAAGTGTTCAAGCCAAGCACGGCCGAGCACGGTTGTGTTGCTTTGGCCGTCATTATTGCTATCGCCAAGAAGCCTGAGTGGCAAGACCAGCATGGGTGTGCTCTAAGGAGAACACGGGCAAAGCACGGGCGTGTTCCCTCCCCGTGATTATCACCGAATTGAAGCCTCGATTTCCTTCAAGAGAAGCATTGTCTGCGTGCTCCTTTCATGGGCATGTTTTAGCAGAGCACGACCGTGCTCTCCTCGTGAACTTCTCTGGGTGACACTTAGCCGATTCTCCTCAAAGTCCCAAGAAAAGCACGGCTTAAGCACGCGCTGCTTAGACTGTGTTGAGCCCAAAAAGTTCTTTTTATCTCCCAGATCTAGGTTTTTAAAAAAGGGAGCTTGGCCATGGTTTTCATCTCTACTTTTCTGATAAATGACGGAGGCCATGAGCAGTCTTTACCACACCTTCTAAGGAGATCAAGGTTGAGTTGGATGCACTTGAGAAGTGGAGTTGGCTCATTCATGAAGCTTTCAAGACAATATTGAGACAATCTTGTGAAAAGGGGGAGTCATGATTTCTCTCCATATTGTACTAGTTACTTTCTCTTAATTGTATGAATTCATGAGGGGCTAACCGTTTCACAATGACCCCAAGATGTTGAACCATGTTGCTTAGTATACTTTGATTTACTTGCTTTGTTAATTCACGTGTCGTATAACTTGACGTGCTTGATTTCCATAGTTGTATCTGTAAAACTTGATGTGTGTTAATTATTGTAGTTATGATTGCCTTGTGTAATTACAAAACTTGACGTGTATAAAACCCGAAGTTTCATTTGCAAAACTTGACGTATTTGAGAGTTGTAGATGCAACATTGCTGTTGAGCACCTGCAAGAACCTTAGAATGTAATTGATAGATATTAGAAACAAGTCAATACACTAAAGCACATGGGGATTATCCTGGGCATTGCTCTCCTTGTTGCTAAAATTTTTAACCCGTAGTCTACTTGTTTTCTTCATCTCTCTTTCTTCTTTCTTTGTTTAGTTAGTCTTTGATCTAGTTTGACTAGAGATTAGAAGATCAACTTGTACTATGAGTCCAGTCCCTGTGGTTCAACAACTCTACCCCTTGCGGGGTACTACATTATTACTTATTACGATCTCGTACACTTGCGGAGAATGCATCAATTCTAAAAAAGAAATGTGGATAAAAATAGGAAAGTTAATTTTTATCCAAAAATAATAAATAAGAGGATTTTCAGAAGGAAATTTTTCAACAATAAAATACTATGGGTTGACTATTTGTTGAGCTCATGCTCTAATTTATACAAAAACCAAATATTTCTATAAATATGCATTGATAAAAGATAAATATTTAATCATAAGATTATACAAGAAAAAAAAACTGATCTTTGTATGATAAAAAATACTTTATTCAATTGCATAAATCAAATTGATCTATTTAGACTACAACAAATTGTATTTTTAGTGATAGTAAAAGTTATTACTAAAAGCAATAATTTTAGTCATAATTAGTAATAGTAACAAATTTTAAAAATCGTCATCTCCCGTCACAAAAACCACACTAACAAATTTACTATTTGTGACAAGGCGATGTGGCTACAATAAACCTTCTTTATTTATGTCAATTTTATTGACACAAAAATTTCTTAATTGTGACGAATAAAGTGCTCACAATAATTTGTTCAATTGTGTCAATGTTGTTGACATAAGAAAAATGTTAAATAGTGACAAACAAGCTATCACAATAATCCATTTTAGTATGACAATATTGTTGACATAAAAAAAAATACACAATAGTGACGAATAAGTGTTATAATAGTCCATTTTTTCATCATAACATTGTTAACACTAAAATGATTAAAAATAGTGATGAAAACGTTTTTGTCAATAGTAATATTGTTATTGGCGATCACTACTTTGCCACTAATGTTATTTTGAGATATTATCATGTGTTTATTATTATCACAAATAAATTTATTAATTTAACAAAAATGTTGTCACTAAAAAAAAATTATATGTTACGCTAAGTTTAATACTAATACAATAAATTATTTATGATAAATATAAAGTTATATTTTAGATACTTTGTCACAAAGAATAAACTTTTATTAACAAAAATATTGTCACACAAGCATATAAAAGTATTTAATATTATATGAAAATAAATAAATATCACCAAATAACACACAATTCAAATTTCGAATATATAAAATTAGAAATTTTAATATTTGAAATACAATTATAAAATTGCCTTTTGAAAAAAAAATTATAAAATTATACTAAATTTGGAGATGAAAGTACTTTGTTGTGCATTTAAATCTGGCTTTTTAGCCCTCAACTCGCTAGAATTTGACTCCTTTGTTGGGACTTAAATGTTATTCCATCTTCTCGATGCTTATTCTGCATATTAATAAATAAAAAAAATAAGAACCTAATGAAATAATTTTAAAAATTAATAAATTCTTATTTAATTACAACTTTCATACCATTGTTTCTTCTCAATTGAGATAAGTTCCATGTTGCATTTGGTTCTTTGTTGTTTTTAATAGATAAAAAATCATTAAAAAAAAACGAAAATCATATAATTAAAATCCAAACAACATATTCCCACTATGAACCTAAGATTAAAAATATCGAAAAAGAAAACACTAACATATAACCATTATTGTAAAAAAATCAATAAACTAACTTTGAAGTTTAAAAAAGATAAATAAAAATAGCAATTATCTCTGATCCATTGCTTAAAATAAACAAATGAATTTAAGAAAAGGAAAATAACTAAATATTGTGACCATCAATAACATGTATCTCTACATCAAGAGCAGTTGCCAGTTAATTTTCTTTATAAATCAGTCAAGTTTGGCCAAATTTCATTTTGCTCACTGATGTTTGATTTGTTTCTAAATGCTCATTCAATTTTTTAATCCATTCACTAGAGGGTCACCCGACTGATTAATGTTTTAATCAGCTGACGTGGAGGCCATGAGATCCTACTCAGCGCACACGTCACATTATGTTGCCACATCATTGCCCTCTTCTTCTCCAACAACACATCAATCACCGGCTTCTTCTTCTCCTCCTCACTCCCACAATTACTCCATCGCCGGCTCCGTTCATCCACTAAACTCTGAAACAACGCATCCATCTCCTTCTCCAACCTCATCATCCTTCTCTTCAACCCACTCACAACCCCTACCAATCTTGGAAAGGGCAAGAAGTCCTCCATGGTTGATGAGCCAGCCAAACAAGAACACCTCCTCAGTCACCCTCCTGAGCCTCACCCTTTCTTCATCATCCCCTCCATACCTCTTCCCTATTAACATCATCGCCATCACATTCAAAGTCATACTATTCAGGCTTTCTCTCAAGTAGATCTCTTCAGAACCATGATGATAGAGGTCACATAAAAGGTGATTAACTTCTTGGCTAAGTAAGAAGTTCATTAAAAGGTGGCCTATGATTGGGAGGGGAAGGGGGCCAATGGGAGGAAGAGGGTGGGGTTGACGCTATCATCAGCACCAGCCATGGTCGGAGAGGAAGACAAAGGTGAGGGTGAATGTGATGATGGTGTAGAGGATGATGTGGTGTTCTTAATTAGAGGAATAAAGTAGCTTTATTATTAGTTCTTGTTCACTTTGGTTGCTAGACAGGGACTTGATGATGTGGCAACATAATGCCACTTGTTCAGCCACTTGAGAGATTAAAATGTTAATCAAGCCTCCACGTCAGCTGATTAAAACATTAATCAGTCGGTTGACCCGCCAGTGAAAGGATTAAAAACTTGAGTGAGAATTTAGAAACAAATCAAACATCGGTGAGCAAAATGAAATTTGACCAAACTTGAGTGATTTATAAAAAAAATTAACCAGCAGTTGCCATTAATCTCCATAGGCACATAATTACTTAAGGATTCACCATCTTCATTTATTCTTTTCGTATGTTAGGTTCACTGAAGATATATATATTTTTAAATTATATTTTTTTAAAAAAATTATATTATCTAGATTTTGTTTTGTGAGATTTGGTAAATATCTATTTAATTTTAATTTTAATTTTTTGAAATTGTTCTCTAATACTATAAATCCTAGGTATGATCTAAATTAAAAGCTTGTTTTCTAGACCGTAAAATATAAATTTTGATGATTGGGTAAACAATGGAAACTTGCAAAACAATGAATTTGGAGAATATTTTTTAGATCGATTTTTATCTCATATATTTACAAATATTTTTAAAATTTGAATAGTTTTTTCTTTTAAAAAAATGTTTATATATATACACACACATATCGAATTTGAACACTAAAATATGTTTAACATACTTTGCTTATTGGTTTTTAGAGGGTTTTTTTGTGACAACATTTAGTAGACATTAAATAGTTGAATTTTTTGTAACAAAAACTATGATCACAAAAAAAATAAAATAAACAGTGGTGAAGAACACTTTTGTCTGACAATGACAAAAAGTATTACGACACTATTAGTATATTAATAGTGACAACGTAATTGTTAGAGATCCTAAATCGTCACAATTATAATAGTTTTAGTGACAAAAAAATCATCATAATTAACTTATTGTTAATTAATTTTTTTATAACAAAAAAATCATATTTGTGATCAAATAATTGATAGTTAAAATGATTGATAATTACAGAAAAAATCGTAATATCGTAACTCTTGTTGTACAAGCATAATCTATTTGGTTTACTAAAACTATATTAGAGAAAGCCAGGACTATATTTATACTTTTTTAAATATTTATTTTTAGTTATTTTTTTGATATTTTTCCTATGAAAATAGTTGTTTATTTGGTAAATGATTGATAAATATACATATATATATATATATATGGAATATTCTTCTTGCTGTTGTAGATACACCAATGCAATGATGGTGATTTAGTATTTGGGCATAGTTGCTTTTAGATGTTTTAATAGGTTAATATTTTTGGCTTTAATAGAACAAAAAAATTTTGTATCTAATAGGTTATTTTGTAGTATTTATAAATAATAATTTTGATCGATAAAATTATGTTAAATTTTAATTTTAAATTCTTTTAAAATTTTATTTTATCTATAATTACTTAAAACATCTAATAATGTTTTTAAAAAAATCTATACATAACCCTTGAGATTGAGTAGAAAAAATAGATTTTTTAATATTTTATTAAGAATATAATTTTACAACTATATATACTAATTTATAAAAGATTATATATGTTAATTTATATTTTTATGACGATATTCACTAGATACTACGTGTTTGAATGTTTTTGTATCCAAAATTATCGACACAAAAGATAAGATGTATAACTGTGATGTATACTAAATTGTCACGATTGAAATTATAATAGTAACAAAATAATTCGATGTCACAACAAATCGAAAACTATTGTGTCAATTAACTTATTTAGCATAAAAACCCCAATAACATGGTTAAGAAATTTAATTTTTGTGGCAATAATTAGTAGGTACTAAATGGTTGAATTTTTTGTAACAAAATTGTTGTAACAAAAAATATATGTTGAGTGACGGACAACACTTTAGTCATAATAAATGAAAGGTTATAGTGACAACAATATTTCTTATCATAATTACACATCATTCTCATTAAGAAATTTTTGACACCAAATCTTATATACTTTTAGTAACGAATACTAGACACAAAAGAAAATTTTGCCACTATTAATATTTTGATAGTGATAATTTAATTGTGACATATACTAAATTGTCACAATTATCACTATAATAGCGACAAAAACATAATTTATCATAATTAATTTAAACAATAGTATCTGTTACCTTTTTTGACACATAAAACCTAAAATTGTGGCAAAATAATAGAGTGACACAAAAAAGTTGTCACTAAATTTCTTAACTCTTTTAGTGTTAGATTTGTTGTTTGGCATTTATTTTTTTAAAATTTATATATTTATTTATTGTTTTATTGAATATGTTGTCACTTTCTTCCTTTCTTTAATGCTTTACATTTAGATTTTCTATCATCATTTGTAGGTCACTTTTTAATCCTTGAAACTAATCATGATCTTTTCAAACATAGTTAATCTGAATTAGAATAAAATTATTCATTGCAAATATATTCAAAAGAACATTTTTTAAGAAGAACATTATGCTTCAAATGCATAGAAGACTAAAATTATTGTAATATTTTATTAATAATAAAAATTGAGATTAATCACAGAAAGATTATGGAGAAGGATGTAATATTTCTAGATCATATGGTTGTTAATAATCATCGTTAACAACTTAATAAAAATCTAAACCACACGGTAATAGGTGAATGGCAGTATGATTAACTCCCATGTGAAATGTGGAGGTTTCGCTCCAACCTAACTCATTATGACTAATTATGATTAGATACATTGAAAGGTATAGATATTAGGAGAGTTCAAAATGTTATAATTGAACAATCTAATTTAAGCAAAGGGTAATGCATTAATGGCAATGACTTTGTTCCAACATTGAAAATACTAATAAACTAGATCACTGTGAACCACATGTGGCTTTAATATCTACACATAATGTTAGTTTCATCCCTTGATGGTCTCAATAATTGACATGTGGTGCATTCTTAACAAAGGGTGTTCTGTATGATCATTCAAATTACTTACTCTCTATCCCTATATATCTATCGTTGACACGTGAAAATTCTTAATATAGTGGCCTCACAACCTAGCAAGCAATTACTTTCTCCCTAATTTGTCACTCTCACTAGAAAAATATATAGGCCTTTGTTATTGTCACTGTCACTATTGATATGATAATTTTTATTAAATATTATGAAGGGAGGCACAAACAACTTTTCAATTGGGTTTTGCTTTAACTTCCTTTGTTACGGGCTCCACATCCTTTTAAAGATCATTGCCTTATTATATAGGCATATGTGTAATCATACATTATACTGTTATATTATATGATAACCATCCAAGCATCTCTCCCACCTCAAGCAAGCATAGATGTACAAAGTCCACATCAAGCACTACTCCCTAAGAGGCATCTATCGGAAACCCTTGTTTGCTTTTGGTTAGAGCTTTGAACATGTCTAGGTTCAATGGACTTTAGGAGGTTTCGTTATTCCTCGATCAACACATTGGAGCTAGAATCAACTTCTCAATTGAAGCTCCAACATGTCGAGGTTCTCCAGGGCAAAGTATCACAGCCTAGTTCATCTGCAAAGAACCAATTTGTGTGTGTGTGTGTGTGTGTGTGTGTGTTTTTGTTTACTCACAATGTAAAATTTATTTCATAAGAGGTACAAAAAGGTACCATTTTCTTTCATTTTTTTTTTGGTTTATTTGTTTTATTTTTCCCGTTAAATTTTGATTCAACAATTGATTTTGTTTGTTTTACTTTTGTTAGTATGCATTAGATTGGAGAGAACAAAAGTTTAAATACCAATTTTATTTTTTATTTTCATTTAAATATCTTTGCTTGAATTTTAATTCAAGATATGAGTTTCTTGGTTTTCTATTTTTTTCTTTTAGATACAAAGGAGAAGAAGATTGAAAGGTATGCGTAGAGAAGGAAGCAATGTGTGGAGAGGGATTCATAATTATTTTTTATTTGATTAGAAATTAATTTTGTAGTAATTTTTCATTTAATTTGTTCTAAATGGAAAATGCAAGTTTTGGTTTTTTAGTTCAATATTTTGTCAATTATTGCAATATTTCAATTCTCTCCTCTAACACAAGGCTAAAACCACTACAAGAAATCATGCAATTTGCGGCACTCATTTCATGGCAGTTTAACCTAAACCTCCATCCATACTCCACTTCCAAATGGTTTTTGTTGCGCTTTCAATGGTAGCCGGCAATTCATTGAATTTGGCGGTGGTTTATCTATAAACCGCCGCCATATCCAATGGACCCACGGCCGTTTCCATGGTGGTTTGAATGGTAATTGACCTTGGCAGCGGTTTAAGGGATAAATCGCCGCCAACTGCAATGAATCCAGGGCCGTTTTTGTGGCGGTTTCCAATGGTAAGTGAATTTTGCGGTGGTTGACAGGAGGAACCGCTGCCAAGGGCAATGAATCCACGGCTGTTTCCTTGTCGGTTTAAATGGTAATTGAATTTTGCGGTGGTTGATGTGATTAACACCCAGGAAATACAAGACCCAGCCCTTCATATAGATCGAGAGAGAGAGAGACAGAGAGAGAGAGAGTCCTAGCAACTAATTCCCCTGAGGCTTCTTCTTGACCACCTTGCTCGAATCTTGACCACCCTGCTCGAATCTCTCAATGAAAACCCTAGCAATCCCAATCCCTCTCCATTCCATCCCGGCCAGATTGTCTCTTTGATCACTCCCAAGCTGAGAGCAAGCCATCTGGGCAATGGCGTTACGAGGCTTGATCATGGTGCCTTGCCGGAGAACCTACCCTTCTTCCTCTTCTCTACGGTGAGATTTCCTAAATTCTTATCCCCTAATTATATTGGTTGCTTCTATATCTTCTCGATTTCCATGAATGGCTTACTAATTTTTCTAAATTTTCTGGAATTGAGATTAAGGGTTTTGAATCTTTCTTATTTTAGAGGCGAGGGTTCATCTCAGTAGTGATTTGATTCGAGGTTGTAGATTTGAACTCATTTTCTCATGTGTAACAAACCCCTTGAGACGCAAGCTAAACCATTTCTTTCTTTTCCCTCGTCACCCTGTCATCTTTTTTCCTTCACTCTCATTTGTTGATTGAGTGTTGACCTTGCTTTTTGACTAAGCCTCCATCTCGTCTAGCACATGATGTTGGTTTGAATCCACATGGTCTAGGAGCCCATCTCACTTGCTTTATAACAGAAACCATGATATACTATTTGAAAATCCATACACTTGGTCATGCTTCCTTGTTTTCAAACCATGGAACTTTTGTTTCCACAAAACAGAGTTGTTGTCATGAGTTACCTTTGACCGATGCATGCTTACTATGTTAACAAATTTGGACTGAAAGCTATACTATCATGGTGGATGTTTATATGTCTGTTATGCATACATGTTATTAATTTATTGAGGTCGCATAAGCCTTGTGAGTTTTTCTAATAATTTTAATAATTATATTTAGATTAAGCAATATATTCTTCCACAAATTTTTTTAAAAACTTTGTGACACACCCCTTGCGTGTGTGTACCATAAAGTGCATGGGTTGTCAAACTAATAAAGTACCTCGGTGAGTGGGTAGTCGTATCCACAAGGAATAGTACTCGAAAACACAAGAATTGTTATTTAACTATAGTGAAAACAATTGAGGATTTGTTTGAACAATATCAATGCAAATAAAAGAAAAGAAAAGAAAAGAAGCGCAATAAGGATAAGGAGAGGTAATCGATAAAGAGATGGGGGCACCTGGACATTGTTCACCCTAAGACTATTATTTCAAGTGCAAAACAAATCAATATGCCTCCTAACTGATGCTTAATGAGTCGTGGATATCCAAAGACACACGGTCCCAAACCTAAGGTCAACCGTGACTAACCCTACACTATGCCCAGGCGGAAAGAGATACTCTCGACGCCTCACACTGTGTGGGGTTACAAGAAACTTTAGGAACTCCAAGTGGTAAACCCTATTCCCTAAAATATATCTAATCTTTTGGTCCAGGAGAAAGATCCCTAGTTACGATTAAGTCCCCATCACTAGGGATTACTTCAACACTTCGCTCTGTTGCTTGCACAACTAAGCCCCAGTGGAGTTTGTCTCTTAGCACTTCACTCTATCATGACCGCAAAGAACTCTTGGAACATGGAGGTAGGATAAACCACATCGGAAGGGAAAGGGGACGTTCAGCTACCTCTCAACTAACATTCTCGACCTTCTCCAACCTTGCTTTGTCTAATCCTAATAGAGTGTCACTCATCCACAAGGATTACCAAGATGGATTCTCAACCCTAGTGTCACTCTAAAGGAAAATCAATACAACAAACATTCAAGGATGGAACTCAATTAAAACATCAATTAAAGAAGTATAATAAAGGTCAATGAAACAAAATCATCATAGGGTTTACAAGTCCAAGCACCCACTAGGGATTTAGATCTCCATGGAGCAATACACAATCAACAATGAAATTCAATAGTGAAAAACATGTAATCCATAGATAAAACCTCCTTGTAGTCTGTATCGATGGTCTTGTGGAGCCGCTTCGTCTTCTTCAAAGGTTCCCTTATCAAAGCCTAGGGCATACCTCACCGAATCGGTGCCGATAAAAGCTCCTCGAATAACTCTCCTCCAAAGGAACGCAATGTCGAAGGCCATAGAACCGCTCCAAAAACCTTGGCAAAGCCTCTCCAAACCCTAGCCACGAGCGCCTCCAAAGATGGACAAAAGATGGGGAAAAGATCCTTCAATAACTCTCAAAACGTCGTATTTATAAGGGTTGGAATCGGGCATCTACACGGGCATGTGGAAATTCCACACGCAAGTGTGAAATTTCTAAGTCTTCAATTCTTGCGCGCTGAAAACAGTAACTACTACTATAATTTTACTACATTAAACTGCTACAGTGCTTTGCTAAAATGCTCCGGAATCCACTCTTTTCATCGAGGCCACATGAATGGGCATATATCCATGCAGTAGATGGCATCGTATCTTCAATGAAAACCACAATGATGAAGCTCTTGCTAATGTTTGCACAAGTCGGAACATATGAGTGTGATTGCCTTTGTGCCCCTCCACTTTGTGTATTCTCTTGAGCACAATAGAGGTTGGCACACACCCACATGTCTTTGAGCACAACTTGTGTCTTCACTTTTTTTCAACCTAAGAACTTTATCAACAATTACATCCACGATCTACTTTTGCTTTCTTTCATTCAACTTTGTCTCCACAACTCTACATGCACAAAAGAACACAAATACACACGAATAAGCGATAAAATATAATAAAAGTGATGCTCAATGTAAGTAAAGAATACTTCATATTACTTATATACAAGCACTTATTAGATTGTTGTTTATTGTGAGAAAATGCCATCTGGCATTGTAACGTTGGAAAACAACATTACTGTAAAATTAGATTTTGTACCTCTAGTTGGTAGTTTTGAGAAAATTTTTGAATGTTTTCCCTCTTGATAATCTGTTAATTTAATGTGCTTGTAGGGTATTTGTAATCATTGGAATTCGAGGGTTCATTGGATTGGGAGGGTGAATTGAAAGCGAGTTATCGAAGGTATTTTTTTTATTGTATTTCATAGTTGTTACATAATACTGATGATGATATACTTGAGAAAGATATATATTTGGATTGAAGGATGTTGTTTCCAAAGGCTGGAAAGTGTATTGTTTGCACTAAGATTCTTGTTGTTTTTTCTCTCGTTAACTTGAGTTTATAGTCCCCAAATCTTAGTAATGCATATATAAAGTATCTAATATGAAGTTATGAATCCAGCAGTTTAGTGATTATATTGCCATTTACTCTATTCTCACAAAAGAAATGGTATATTTTGAAAAGTTGCTTTGTATTTGGTTTGTTGGTATTGTTAGAGATGTTCCTTTTCCTTATTTACCAGCGAGATCTTTGTTCTTAGTAATCTATCTAACCAAGTTTTTTGGGGTTTATATGCATACCATTTTCTACAATGGCAAGTCGGCTGTGTGTATTGTTTTTCTTTTTCATTCTAGTGAGTGAAAGTAAAACTGTGATGATTTCTATGTGCATTTCAATTGTTTATTCATTTCATGGCTAAATACAAACCCCAAAGGTCATTTCTATTGACTTGTTCTGTATCTTAGTTTTATGGATATCTTAGTGTTCATGTGCTTTTGTTATGATATTAGCTATTCATTTTTTTTTTAAACTTCATAGTGCTGTTAAATATAAAAATATTAAAGTAAAAAAAAATGCTATGTAGTGTCTTAGCTAAAAATGGGCAAGCTTGAGCCTTATACTACTGCTGATAAACATAGTTCTAATTTTGATAGTGTTTGTTTTCCTGGATATTTTTAGGTGGATCCTGTTTGAATCTGAGTGGTCTTCAATCCGAGAAAGTTAAAGCATTTGGCCGCTATAGCTCACAACTTGTGGTTCGTCAGAGCTCGAAGAAGAACAATCCAGGAAGGTTATCCGTCCGCTTTGAATGCAGGTATACTACTCTTTGGACATCTTCTTAGAGTTCATCCCTCTAAAAGTAATATTTGTTAAATGAGTTCTCTTTTCCATTGGGCAAGTTATTTCCATTAAATTACTAAAGTGTTCTTAGTTATTGAGTTCTTAATGTGCATCACAATTAAAATTAATTTCTTTTCTCATTCAAGAATATTTCTTCTCGCCATCCTCTTAATGTTTTCGAAAATTATAGCATAATTACTTGGATTTTCAAGAAGAGCACTTTATAATATATACATATATATATATATATATATATATATATATATATGTATATATGTATATATGTATATGTGTATGTATTCACTTGCTTGATTTAATTGCCAAATAGAAGAAAACAATTACATTTCATATATTTTACTTCTTGTTTCCTAAATAATGCATAGACAGGTATTTACTAATTTACTTCCCCTAATTGTTAATTATTAATTATTGGAATTAATTAATTGAGATTAACATGGAAACAAATTATGAACAAGGAATTAGTTAATTAGTGGTTTTTGATGCTTTTTTCGTAAGAGCATTAATGAAATATTTACTATATGCTAAACTTTTCTTCTTATGATTTGATTTTGCATAGAATTTTTTGTTAATTTTTTCAGTATATTTTTGTTGCTACATCTAATACTTAAGCATTTCCTCCAAGCTAGAGTAACCGTTTTCACAATCACTTCTAACTTTATTTATCTTGATGCCCAAAATTTTGTATTTTCCTCTTTTGAAATGATCTACTCTTGATGAAAAAAATAAGAAAAGATATATGGCATTATGAAAAAATAAAAAAATTTATAATACAAGGATTAGAAACCAACTAGAATTGAATAAATCTTGGTTTTCCTAGGTATGGACAAATCATGGATTACAATGCCTCAAAACTCACTCGTGTATGACCAAGGTGTTAAGAAGTTTATTCAATTTGCTTTCCAACATGGTTCAGTTAATGATATCGATACTATGTCCATGTCCTATGTGTGGATTTAGAAAGCATCAAAAACGTGCCAAGTATATGATCATCTAATTTTCAAGCAATTTCCAAAAGGGTATACAATTTGGTACTTTCACGGAGAGTCCCAATCCACAAGAAACAACTAATGTTCCAAGCAACATCACAGTTGATTCACAAAGAAATGTTGTTGATGGAGACCCAATTAGGGATATTGTAAATGATGCTTTTGGAGTACATGAACCTATTTCAGATGAAGGCTTTCAAACATTAAATGAAAGGGTCAGACAAATAGATGAAGACATACCAAATGTGAACCAAACTAGGAATGCAACAGATGATTTTTATGAGTTATCAAATGATGGTCAACAACCTCTTTATGAAGGGTGTGCAAATTATTCAAAACTATTATTCATATTGAAATTGTACCACATCAAGTGTCTATGTGGAATGAGCGATAAGGCAATGACAATGATATTGGAGTTGCTACGTGATGCATTTCCACATATAAAAATTCCAAGCTCTTTTTATGATGCGAAAGAAAACCATCACAAAGCTTGGATTGAACTATGATAAAATACATGCATGCCTAAATAATCGCATGCTTTATTGGGGTAATAAAGAAAGATGAAGAGAGACAAAATTGCAAAATTTGTAATATTTCTAGGTGGAAGGAAAGGAAAGGTGGCTCAGATAATAGAGTTAGAAGAAAGACTCTTGCAAAAGTGGTCAGATATTTTCCATTGAGATCACATTTACAATGGTTGTTCTTGTCTATAAAAACATCAAAGAATATGAGATGGCACCACTTGGATGGAAAGAACGATGGCCTATTAACACATCCAAGAAACTTTGAAGCATGGAAAAGATTTGATTCAACAAATAGTTGGTTTCATAGTTGACCCTTGGAATGTGTGTCTTGCAGTAGCTACGGATGGATTTAATCCCCATGGAAATATGAGTCAAAGTTATAGCATTTGGTCGATTGTTCTCATCCCATACAATACATCTTTTATCATTTCATCAATAACTCTTGGTAGACGTATGCTAGGAATGATATAGATGTCTACTTACAACCTCTAATAAGGGAGTTGAAAGAGTTGTGGTATGATGGCGCTGATACATATGATTCTATGCACATGAAATTTTCAAGATGCATGTTGTTTTGATGTGGACAATTAGTGACTACCCTGGTTTGAAAATTTATCTGGGTGGAATGTCTATACTGGACGTGCTTGTATACATTGCAAATATGCCCTAATCTTTGTCGCTTGCCTCATAGTAGGAAATGGTGTTTCATGGGCCATCAATGCTTTCTTGATGGTCGTCATAAGTTTAGATTGAACAAGATCATATTCAATGGAGAGCAAGAGTTACGAACTCCTCCTAAATTATTATCAGGTGAAGAAATTTTTGAGCAAGTTAAGGACATTGATATCACAGCCCATGGATAGTCTAGTCAAGGGGAAAAGAAGACGTGGTGCAAGTACTTCTACTGATGAGTGACAACAATGGAGAAGAGAAGCATTTTCTTTGAGCTCCCATATTGGAAACAAAATTTATTGCGTCACAATTTAGATATGATGCATATAGAGAAGAATGTGTGCGATAATGTTCTTTTCACATTGTTGAAATGATAGTTCTCGCTCAAAAGATCATCTCAATGCTCGTAAGGATCTAAAAGATATTAGTTGTAAACCTAACTTGTGGCCATATGATAATGGAAAGCTTGCTCCAACAGTCTACACAATCAGTAAGCAAGAGAAGAAGCTATTTTTAAATACTCTAAAGAATATCTATGTGCCAGATGGTTATGCAAACAATATTTCTTGGTGTATCGATGCTAATAATCTTAAAATAGGTGGGACATTAAAATGTCATGATAGTAAATACTATTACAACAGTTCCTTCCACTCGTCATGTGTGCAGGGGTTGATGATAAAGTATCCGTGATATCACTTGAGTTATGTTCACTTTTTTGACAAATATGTGGCAAAATATTGAATGTTATGGAGTTGGATAATCTAAAAAACCAAATTGTACTAACATTATGCCACATGGAAATGCTTCCCCTCTCCTCCCCTCCTCATTTTTCACATTGATGATACACCTGATTGTTCATTTGGTTGATGAAGCAAAACTTGGAGGTCTAGTCTATTATAGTTGGATATATCCGATAGAAAGGTATCTAAGTGTTAATAACTTTATTTCTAATTAATACTAACAACAAATCTATGTTATATAACTATGATTCATATGATGTTTTAGGTACTTGGGACTACTAAAATCATATGTGCACAACAAAGCAAGTTTAGAGGGATCTATTGCAGAGTGTTATATTGCACAAGAAGTTATTACATTTTGCTCGTGATATCCAAATAATATTAAGACAATTGGAATAGACCCATGTGAGTTCATGATGAATTTGTCATGCCCCAGCACCCAAATGCTCGAATTGCAGAATTATTTCCATATGTTGGGAAACCAGTCGGTGGCTTTATGTGGTTTATGTTATCATCCATTAACCAACTATAAGCTCATCGGCATGTGCTAATAAATTGCCTGACAATTGATTCTTATGTTCAGTAAGTATTATTACTTGTGTATTTATGCACTATTGAAGTGGACATTGTTCTTAAAATACTACTTTGAACATGATAGACAATTCAGGACTGTCACAACAAGATAATTACAGAGCCAAAGTAGAAATTCTATTGAGGTAGATAAGATGGTTCATAGAGAGTTTAATCATTGGTTCACAAATCGAGTAAGTATTATCTCTACATATACATTGAATTTTAATTGACATATAAGTCTAAATTATTTTCGTCTGTCTTTAGATCAACCGAGATTGTGAGGTGCTCCCAAATTCCGATAAGAGTTTGCTTATAGCTCTTGCACAAGGACCAATTAACCAAGTAAAAAGGTACACGACATTCAATGTCAATGGGTACAAGTTTCATACTTTGGAATGTGATAGAGGATTAAACACATAGAATAGTGGAGTTTTTGACACATTTGGAACAAGGAGTTATTCTAGCAGTAGCGATGTTAACATACAGTATAGAGGTGTGTCGTTTTATGGAAAGTTAGTTGACATCATTGAGATTAATTACAATGGATTGTTTACAGTGACTTTGTTCAAATGTTAGTGGGACCAACACAACTCACTGTAGGGGTTTAAAAACTGATAAATTAGGGTTTTACCTCAATCAATTTTGCAAGATCTATACATACTGGGCTTATTGAAGATGATGAGGCATACATTAAAGCTTCTAGAGACACTTATGGTATTTTATGTTGATGATCAAAAGGAAGACGGGTGGTGCATACCAATACATCTGAAACCTAGGGACGTGTACGATATGGGCAAGGATGATTTATATACCACGGCCAATATTGAACCTTATCCACCACAAAATCTGGATAGTTTATTTCTAGATGAAGATATACATTTATCTTTGAGTCGAGATGATGTAGATGATCCTCATAATTTGCAATCCTCAAATATTGGTGAACATTTTGAAGCTGAAAACAATAGTTAAATAATTATTTGATACTAATTGGTAATTATTAGCTTCTATTTGTACTTATTCTTAAATTTTATTTTCCTCTTACATGTTCTCAAACTAATTAATTGCTTATGTGAGTTGTTTGCAGTATGCCGAGGACAAAAAGACACATCATGACAAGTCATTCTGTAAATTCAATAGAGGATCCAGATCATTCGGTAAACCCAGGTACATCTATGCCAACACCACATATTAACGCACAAGTTGAAGATTAGGGTCCTGTGCGTTAGTTAGTAGTTGAAAGCGATGAACCTCCACTTGTTAGGGGTTGTAAAAGGAATACAAGAACATGGGGTGTGCTAAATTAGAGGTAATTAATCTATATACATGTATATATATAGTTTATTTGATATTTACTTAACTGAATGGTATCAAAGTTATAGGTGGTTTCATGCTATGAACAATAATAACATATAAGATGTGGTATCATTCTATGTAATGGTAGATGGAAATGGGGAACTGAAGTGTAAAAACAAACATGAGCAATTGATGTATACTCTCTTCCACCGGGAGAGAAAGTTGTTGTGGAATGGAATTCCTGAAATCAGCCAATTGAATTATCGGAGGGTATGCTTGCTCAATTTCTAGGCCACATTGCAAGCAATTGTCAGAATTTTCCTATCGGATATGATAAGTGGCAAAAGTTTCAGAGTGCTATAAAGATCATGTGGTAACAATATTATAAAGGTATCTAGTTGTATTTATAATTGGCATGTTATGGGTTATATTTTTTGGTACATTTTCAGGTATGTACTAATGTACTTATTTATTTGAAGACAAAATTGGAGGTCAATGATGATGGACATAAGAGATATATTTTGCAAATCTTAGAGAAAAAATGGTGGGACAATCGATATAACTTATATAACTTGATGAAATGTGATCCCGATGGTCCTTGTGAAGCCAACATAGCAAGGAGACCGCTAGAGATTCCTTTGTAGCAACGGGTTGGTTTTGTGGATTATAGAGCTCGATCTGACACGAAGGTGATATCCATAAAAAAAACAAATTGATAGTTGTATTATTGTTTTCCTTTTAATGTTTAAATTGCATTTTGTTGGCAAAAGCATAACAAAATACTATAAATCGCACCCAACAAACAATGCCTCGCACATTAGGATCAAAGTCCATTGCCCGACTGGAAAATGAGATGGTTATTACTTTCATCTTTTGAGTAGTTTTACTTATGTTTATTAATCATGTCACAATATGACTTATATATTAAACAACTTTAATTCTTGGTAGGAAAAGCAACTTGGTTGATCTATTACCAGAGTTGAATTATTTCAACTTAGTCATATAACATCGATGGGTCTTTTGTAAATGAAGAAGCGAGGCATAATCATGTAAGTTAATATTGATACATATGTTGTGTTTCATGCTTGTATGACATGTGTTTATATGAAAAACTCTATTACTTTAATTTACAGGAAGATCTAATTATTCATAGTCAAGGCTCATCTGAAAATGAAGCATTTACTAGTGTTTTTGGGAAAGAACACCCAAGGTATGTCCGAGGTATAGGACTTGGAGTTCTCCTAACTCAAGTGTATGGATCATCTTCTAGTTCGAGTAGGAAAAATGAAAGCTAGTGGGGGCACACAAGCTGAATTCAATGAGCTCAAGGAAACTGTGCGCAACTCTTAAGGCAACAAGTGCAAGGAAAACGCAAGCAACGATTTCAACAATAAATAGTAATTCTTACCCAACAATTGGCAAGCCAAAATCAAAACATAGCACTTAATCAGGTTTTGTTTAAATTTCTATTTTTAGAGTTATTGTTTGGTAAAATTGTGTTGATTAGGTTAGTGTTAATGGTTACATTTTTTTCTTCATATTTGATATTGAAAATTCTTTGCAATAGGAAAATCTAGGGTCACCAATTAATGGAAGACGTTCATCACAAGGATAGTCACATGGCTCATTGCAGACCAAAATTCAGATGAAATAATATAGGATAGATGTGGTAGTAAGTTAAGTAAGTCCTTGATCCTCTATTTTTCTATTTGAAGTATAAAATTATACTAGTTCACTGTTTTTACTTAGAATAAAATTATACTCTATTTTGTGTGAATTTAGTTCATTTTGTTAATAATCCATCATATGAATTCAGTTTTGGATCCACAGAAGAGGGAATTTAGTTCTTTTTTTAAATAATCCATCATATGAATTCAGTTTTGGATCCACAAAAGAGGGATTTGCTCCTACTTTCAATTCGGTGAGCTCTTGATCGATCCTTGTTATTTTTTTGAGGGTTTGCTATATTTTTAAGTTTTGATTGTTGTTATTGTATGTTGGTGTAGGGATTATCTGATTTTGGTACTTCTTTTATTTTTAAATATTATTTATTCATTTACTGTTTGTTCTTGTAATGACTAGCAATTCTCAAATCTTGTGTTCTCCGTTTGGAGGCTTAATTTAAATGCTTATCTATTTGATTTAGTTAACTATAACTATCATTGGATTTTGCAGGCTACCCTCAGGAGACAATATTATCGCATATCAAAAAACTTGGTTAGGTTCTTGTTGTTATGATTAAGTTTGCTCATGATTAAAGCCTTAACATGAGAAGTCCGATGGTACTTTTATGAATTTTGTTCTGATAACTTAAGGTCAGACAATGTATTTTGGCAAAAACCAAAGTTTTCGTTTGCATTTGAAACTTTTTTTATTCACTCTTCTTTTCTTTTATATTCTTATGAGATGTGAAATTGGTATTTAGCTTAAATATTGGTAAGAATTACATTTGCAATCCTTTCTTCTTGTGGTTCTTGGGTTAGATGAGGCCCCAACTTCTTGTTGATGTTGATTGATGATGGGGTGAGAGCGGGCCGTGTGCTAGTCGTGATTCGAGAAGGATAGAAGAGTGGAGGTGAAGCATGGTTGCTCTGGATTCGGGTTCCATGAAGAAGTCAGTAACCTTTTGACTTTTTCGTATCTCTTCCCAAAGATTTTTACAATAGTATTTTTAATGTGAGTGGAGACCATATCTATGGGTGTGTGTGTTGGCCAAGAGGTTTGCTTGTGTGTGAGTTATTCGTTGGCCAATGAGAGCAAGGTTGCTCAAGTTAGTGGTGTTACTTTTTGTTTTTAATATATATATGAATGGATGGTAGTGGAAGTCTGGTTGGTCAGCGTTAATCAAAAAGAAATCTCTTGTTCTTTTTGTCTCTCGCATCTTCCCTCTCTATCTGAGGCTTACTATCAACCCGAGAACCCGGGGTAAGTACCCTTTTGATACTGAGTTTACTTCATCTTCTCCAACAATCCGTATCGAGCCTGAAGTCGAGGCCATGGCGACGGGATTCGCTGGTGCTCTCACAACCCTCGAGTGTTGATCTTGAGGCCGAGACTACGGTAGATGGAGTCTACTGCATGAAGACGGTGTTCGCTCTCATGTGATTTGTGGGAACTCGCTGAGAAGCGGGTTAGTCGAGACCAGGGACGAAGCCATGAGAAGGAAAAATAGAAAACGGGATGCTAAGGGCGTTGAGTATCATCCAACAAGTCATGGATGAACCGATTCTGGATCGAATCGCAGGCGGAGACAGACACTGCAGCCTGGGTTATGATCCGAAGCATTACCGAGGGAATCACAAAGGTGGCTTGAGTGAGGAAGCAATCTCGAACAAAGCTTTGAGGTTCTTCGGGATGGATGAGAATGAAACCATACAAGACTCATCGCTCGAGAGTTTTGTCCATTGTGAACCAAGTTCGGGGCTTGGGGATAAGCTCGATGGAAGAAGATGTTGTGGCTAAGGTGCTTTCGAGGAGTTTTGCATCCGAGTTCGATTTTGTAGCCAGTTGCTATCGAGGAATCGAGGATATTACAACTCTCCCTTTGGATGAGTTGTGTGGATCTCTTCAGGCACATGAGATTCGGGTGAATCGGGGTCTTGTAAAGCAGGGAGAGAAGGCTTTACATGTGAAGGGAGAAGGCACTAGCTCACAAGCATCACAGAGGAGCAAGCTCTAGCTCAGGTAACTCTTTGGGTGAAGGAAGAGAGGTCGAGGTGGGTACCGCTTCGTGGTAGAGGAAGAAGTGAGAGAGGAGGCGAGAGGAAGAGGTTATGAAAGCAGGGAGCATGTACGATGCTATCACCATGAAAAGTTCGGACATGTGAAGGCTAACTCGCTGGTTAAGAGGAGCGCTAAGAGAAGAGTGACGAATGTGGTTCTTGAGGAGCAAGACACTCATGTTGTTTGTTTATGGCTAGCAGTTCTCCGTAGAAGATGATGGGAGCGCCCACGGCTAATCGATGGACAGTGCTTCTAATCATATAGTCGGGGAATAAGAGAATTTTCTCTGTCTTTGGATGAATCAACGAGGAGAGTGTGAAGTCGGAGATGATAAAGAAATGATAGTTCATGGTATGGGCAGACCGTGGGTTTTCACACTCAAGATGGAGGGGCGAAAGGTATTGCGTGAAGGTTCAATATATACCGATCTTGCACAATCTCTCTGAGTGTTGGTCGCTTAACATCAAGAGGTTACTCAGTTGCATTCAAGGAGGACATGTGGCATCATAAGAGATGAACGGAATCAAAAATTATGATAATCGTCGCGAGGAAAACAAGGAACAATATGTATCCTCTGGATATAGCGAAGCATTGGAAGGGTGAATGTAATGGTCTCTGGGCAAAACCTCGAAAGTGAATTATGGCATTTGAGGCTTGGGCATCCCAACTTTAAAGGTCTACGAGTTCATGGCACACAAGAAAATGGTGATCAGGGCTACCTGGATTGCTAGCAATCCCGACAATGTGAGAAGTAGTCGCTTATACAAAGCAAGTGAGAGCAAGCTTTCCATGCGGAGTCTCGAAGATCAAATTTAGTGTTGCAGCGGTGCACATGGACTTGTGCGGTCCTATGAGTGTAGACTCCTTGGGTGCTAACAAATATTTTTATTTGCTTGTAGATGATTATAGCGGTGGTCGCTGGGTGTATTTCCTGAAGAACAAGTCAGAAGCTTTCAAGGTGTTCCAGAATTTTCATGCCTTGGTGGAGAGGCAATTGGGAAGAAAACTCAGGGTGGTGAGGAGTGATCGTGGTGGTGAATTCTCCTCAACTGAATTCCAGAACTACTGCGAGTAGTCATTGGCATTAAGGAGATACACGGCTCCTTACACGCCTCAACAGAATGGTGTAGTGGAGCGCAAGAATCGGACTGTGGTAGAAATGGCTCGTGCCTTGCTTAAGACTGGGAATCTTCCAACAAGGTTCTGAGGTGAAGTCGCTCCAACAGCAGTGTCATTTGATAAATAGATCACTTACACAGCTTTGCAAACAAAGACACCGTTCGAGGCTATGCATGGAGTTAAAAACCTATGGTGAGTCATTTTAAAAATATTCGAGTTTGCATTGCCTTTTGTTTTTAATTCCCTCTCATAAGTTGCATAAGCTTGATGAGAGAGATCAGAAGAGTGTATTTTCATTGGTATGCCTCCCGAATCCAAGGGCATATAGGATGTACAATCCCTTGACGAGCAAGATCATCATCGATAGAGATGTTGTGTTTCATGAAGAGTCTCGATGGAGTTGGAGTGTTCCCAAGTCTAATATGCGGCATTAGAGTCCGAAGATGCATGAGCGGAGGTTTACAAATCATACTCGAACCTCTCAATCCCTGTCTGTGGACATCAAGTGGAGGGAGTGGAGACTGCATGCGTCCAAGCATGGTGTGAGATTTACTGATGCTCCACAGGTCCTCGTGTAGCACGAGCTCGATGGAACTCCTCCCGGAAAGACTAAATTGCTCATGATGTATAAGCAATACTTGCACATTTGCTATGCATGTCGCGATCCAACTCGAATCTGTGGGAAGCAATGAAGAGTAAGAATGGCAAGAAGCTATGAGTTCAGAGATGGATTCAATAACAAGCAACAACACATGGGAGTTGTGTGAGTAGCCTCACGAGAAGAGTCCAGTTGGTCTGTAAGTGGATTTTTAAGACTAAGTTTAATGAAAAGGGAGAGGTCGGTAAGCATAAAAGCAGAATTGTGGGCCAAGGGGTACTGCAAAACTCAAGGGATTGATTATGATGAGGTATTCTCCACCAGAGTGGCTCGGGATTGAAGCAGTTAGACTAATCCTTGCACTTGACATGCAAAGCGGTGGGAAGTGTTTCACTTTTGATGTGAAATCGGGCCTTCTTGAATGAGAAACAGGAGGAAGTGTATGTTTCTCAACTCCGAGGTTTATGAGAGAGAAGGTGAAGAACATCTAGGTTTATAGATTGAAGAAGGCTCTATATGGTACCAAGAGCCCGGTATTCGGAATTGATAGGCATTTTCAAGGAGCTGGGCTTTTGTAAGAGTGAGAATGAACACACCTTATATGTGGAATGAAGGGAATGAATGGTGATTTATTACCGATTAGTCTTTATGTAGATGATATTATTTATACAAGTTCTTCATCGCTCTCCCGCTAGCTCAATTCAAGCATGAAACATGATGAATACATTCAAGATATGTACCGACTTGGGCTTAATGAGCTATTTTTACGGGTTTAGAAGTGAAGCGAGGAACACTCGAAGGTGTCTTCAGTTTTCTCAGTGTATGTTGATGACTTGTTAGTTCACATGAACATGAAAATGCCGTGCAAACCTGCGTGAGTACACCATTATCGATAGAATGAGAAGCTAGAAGAGGGGTGGCGAGTGTGATAAGTTCTCGCACCGGTGTTTAAGTTTGATTGGGGAAGTTACTCTATGTTACTCTACCGGACCCGAGCATTGTCTTTCGACTCGACTTCCTGTCAAGATTTATGAATCAACTGAAGCAAAAATTCGGTTGCCCATCGTCGCAAAGAGAGTTGCTGAGGGTATCTTGCGCGGAACCAGGAATTTGGGTCTGTGGTATCCACGTGAGATGATGGTGAACTAGAGGCATTCTCATGCGGTGGCTGGGAGGATCTAAAGTCGAGTCGGAGAGCACAAGCCGGTATGTTCTTCAAGTTGGGTTCAGTGTGTCATCTCCTGGGATCCGGCGAAGGGATGTTGTCAGCGTTTCTCCCGAGCCCAAGCAAGCAAAAGTACATTGCATCCACAGCAGCGACATTTTGTCAAGTTGTTTGGTTGAGAAGAGTGTTGACGGGATGATGGGAAACCATGCTCGGAATCTACTAAACTATGGGTTGATAATCTCTCCGCCATTGCTTGTGGCTAAGAATCACGCACACCATGGACGGCGACTGCACATAGACGTGAGGTTTCACTTCATTCGAGGATTAGTATCAGAAGGAGAATTTCTCTACATCATTCGGCACTAATCATCGGATCGCGACATCTTCACCAAACCGCTAATTGCTCTGAGAAGTTTGTTATGTTCGAGAGAGATTGCTTGGGATGAGATCTTCTCAATCATGTGTTGATGTTGATTGATGATGAGGGTGAGGCGGGGCCGTCGTTAGCTGCATTCGAGAAGGATAGAAGTGGAGGTGAAGCATGGTTGCTTTGATTCGGGTTCCATGGAAGAGTTAGCACCTTTTGACTTTTCAAATATCCTTCCAGTGATATTTTACAATAGTATTTTTAATGTGAGTGGAGACCATATCTATGGGTGTGTGTGTGTGTGCCAGTAGTTTGCTTCGTGTGTGAGTTATTGTCATGGCGATGAGAGCAAGGTTGCTCAAGTTAGTGGTGTTACTTTTGTTTTAATATATATATGAATGGATGGTAGTGGCCGCTGGTTGGTCAGCGTTAATCAGAGAAATCTCTTGTTCTTTGTCTCTGCTTGTCTTCCTCTCTATCTAGGCTTACCTATCAACCTGCAGAACCGGGTAAGTACCCTTTTTGATACAGGTTTTGACTTCATCTTCTCCAACACTTGGCGGGAATACAGGTTGGATCAATCCTTTTGTTAACACATCTTAATGAATGGTAATTTCTATCCTTATAAAAGTGTCTAAGAGTGATATAGATCATCTAGAAGATGGTTATAGATGGAGAAAATATGGGCAGAAGGCTATGAAAAATTTCCCTTTTCCAAGGTGAGCATTTCTGTGTTCTTCTACTTCTTCAATTTAATTTTTTGCTCAATTTTCATGGTTAGCCTAACTTGTAGTTATACAACTCATGGTGAAGCCAACTCATGGTGAAGTTGGATATTCTGTATATTTCACAAACAAATTTATTAATCTAGATTTCAAGTTTTAGCAGTATTGATTCATTTCTGCTTGGATATTGTTGGTCGAAATGGTTATATATTTTTATACAGTTATATCGATTTCCTCTCCATTAAGTTTTCGTGGATAATCCTTATGGATTATAATGGCTCACAAACCATATATGCCTCTTTTGGTAATGAGAGGCATGGCAGTCAGAGAAATTAGAGAGAAGTTACGTAGACCAATCTTTACTAGTGTTCTTTTTATTTCTTCTCCTCCCTACCTTTTGACCTTTTATTGATGCGTAAAGTTATATCACAAGGATCAAAAGCACTTTCTCTCTCAAAATAGTAGTTTGAATAGAGCGGTTATTGGTGGTCCATTTAAGCTTTTGATACGGATAATCGTGCTAAGCTTGAGTCTGATCTTAGGGAAATTGGACCCTCATCTATTTTGTTTACACTTCCCGCCCAGATGTTGGGCCAGAGGAGGTCAGGAAGATGGCCAATGTCATCGAGCATCGTGGTGAAATATCTCCTTGCAATGATTTTGCCAACGCATTTCCCTATTGCAAAACAGCATAGCAGTGTTTGTGGCGTGGATTGTCTTGAAACTCATTTTGAGGATCATATCTTCTGTTGAACTGTATAGCCATTATGCATAATCATGCAAACTAATGATGTGTTGGAAAGTGAGGATTTATCTTGATGATTTCAAGAGAAAACAATCACCACTACTGCTTGTGATGTTTGAGCAAAAGCCAACGCAAACTCAGCGATCCTTGGCTACTGACGCAAACACCTGCACATATACTCGGTTAGCTTTTGTATAATACTAATCTTTGGTGCCACTAAGTTGCACGGCATAACTTTATTAATATGAAAATTCAAGTCATGACTTGGAATCCCGAATAGATGGTTGATTTCTTTGGAACTTTCCAGCATGTTGGGAAATATTTATGACATCCCTCATTTTTGAATGTCTTCTGATGGTGCTTGCTTTTTCCTAGTATTGTGCATCTGAAAGTAGAGACTGCGTCACAATCCTGAGGAGATCACACCAGTTTTATCAGCCCTAGCATCCTCAACGCTGATACTCCTGAACATCTCCGAGCTTACTCCTCAAAGGTTAGTTTCTGAAATATGTTTTCTACTCCCTTTCGACACTGCATGGTAGGTCATTTTATCTAGTGCTTTTCTGCAGAGTTTCATCCAAAAATAATAGGATTAACTTGGGTCCAATCTGATGCCGTGTAGACAGATAGTGCACAATAATACTTTGTCGCTCTCTTGAAGAAAGTAGATGAAGAAGGCCAAGATTATCTGGTCCAGTCGTTCCAAAACTATGTGTGCATTCTTCCGCCCTTCAATTGTAACAGATACTATTAGCCCTGCTTTCTTTTTAACTTCTAAACTGACATGCTTGTTGGCAGGTATCTGTTAGACAAATATGGATGTTGTGAGCTGTGCAGAGTAGTATGCCCCAAAACAATTCAGTCAAATAGAAATTGTGTAAATCTCTTCACTTTTCAAGCTTCCTGGCTTTAAATACAAAGATTTTGAATGTATGTTTGAGTCTTTTACATGTCTAAACGATTTTCTTGTTTGAAACACATGGCTTCTTAATACTGCTGATGAGCTTGTGAAATTGGATGAGAATCTATAGATTTCAAGAAGTCATCTGTGTATATTTCTTTGTGTGCCTAGTAGCCCTTTCCTTTGTCTGCTGTCAACTTATGGATGAAAATTTTAGAAGGTTTCCCCAAATAGAATCTGTTTCTTTATGCCGCTAACCAAGTGCTGGGTTTTAGGAAAGTGGCTCTAGATCAAAATCACGTGGCCCTGTGAAATCATTTCCTCATGTAGTTAAATTTTTATTCTACCTTGTAGTATTAAAGCAGTGGGTCCTAATGTTTTGTGCTTTTGTTTGTATGTTAGATCAAATCTCCAATTCAAGTGAATGGCTTTGCCTTTCAAAGTTCATATAACTTGCAAAATGATATTTTGTCCAATCCACCACAGTTTTTGGTAACAAAGTACTATTTCCTGTGCAGATCTCAAAGAAACTATTTGGAGCCGTATGCGCATCTCGCCTAACTGTATATGCCTTAAGTTAATTTTCAAATTTCTCAGCTGGATTGCAAATTCTCTTTCGAAATTTAGTTGTAGATCCAGCTCTCCATTATAACTCATGTAAGCTTTTCATCTACCATTCCACAGATCATTAATTTTGTATTGCATTGTAATGTGTGACATATATCTTAACCTAATCCATTGGTACCCATCTAACTCTCAGAATTTACATGGGATCAGTCATCAGCAGACCACTGAACCGGTGCTACACCTTTCACAAACAGACGTGCAACAACAATGCAGAGTGGAATATGTGGGTCAGTCGAGCACGATCCCGAAAAGGATGAATGAATCCACTGCTCAAAAGGCTGGTACCAATTATCTGGTGACCGTCAAAGGCCCCTTCTTTGAGTTGTATCTTTGGCGTGTGCAACATATTCACATACTCTGGGTTGGGAACAACAACCAAGAATTTCCGCCTTGATCTCATTCTTGAGAGAGGGTGGCTTTCAAAATTGGAACTCACTTACTAAAGGGAAAAATTGATGATAATATCAGGCCTGACTTCCCTTCAACACAGGTTGCTGTCATAGGTGCTCAATAGATCGAGATGATGGCTTGCAGGGTGATAAGGGGAATGAAGTACTGCCCAGTTCTCTTTTAATTTCACTTTGCATATATGTATGTGCCTGTGAGTGTTATTTATTTATTGGCTTTCTTATCTATGTATCTGTAGTATTATGTGATGTGAGTTTCTGATTGATATAGATCTGTCAATAATTCTATGTTTGATTTTTGATGCAGCTTGGAAACTACAACTCTTTGAAGGGGTTACTACAGGGCTCGCGGTCGACTGGCTATTCAAGAAAACCTGGTAGTCTGGCTACAGGAGTTTTGAAGGTAAATTTTATAATTCATTTCCTTAATCCACATTCAAATATCTTTAATACATGAAATATAAAAGATAATTTACATTGATGTGTGTACTGTTTCAGGCACAGTGAAAGTAGTTAAACCTTAGAGGCATATTGAAAATGAGGTACTTTTAAGATTTGAAATGAATTATATATAGTTAGTCATATTTGATTCAACATGAACATCAATTTGATTTTCATTTCTGCCTATATATATAGAATATAGCTGCATAAAGCATCAAGTTCGTTTTCTGGTACAAGGAGAGAAGTGCTTGGGATGTGCAGAGACAGTTTATCAGCAATTGAAAGGGTAAAACACACTATTAATTTGAAAATTTTATTAACACATGGTCTTCTAAATTGAAAGTGAGTCAGTATTGTGCTGATAGAGTTACTGTAAATGGGACTTGTTATCACGCCAAGAGTTGCTTCCAAGTGATAGCCAGCGGAGGTTGGCCTGTAACACAGGCTGTGGAAGTTG